>NC_048567.1:54509183-54744183 GCF_013265735.2 Oncorhynchus mykiss
CCACCACTGCTACAGGTAGGGTAGGAGCAGCAGTCAAGCTATGTAAAAGGCAATCACATCACCTGAACACCAACTCAGCAGATGCCGTCAGGGTAGACCGCAGGGGTGGGAGGGCGGAAGGGGTGGAGTGGTAGAAAACGAGACCTCCTGATGGCACTCATCTCGCACTCTATCACTTCGAATCCCCCTCTTCCTCTTTCCTCCCCATCAGGACTAGGGGTAGAACATTTCAGAGCCCTCGAGCTCACCTGGTAACGTGATCAGTTTGTACCGATTCAGGTCAGATCACGTCAGGTAGAACTAGCTCTGAAGGTGGCCCACAGCCAGCAAGGTGTTACAAATACTAGATAGTCTAACAGAAGATCACACAGAGGCCAAATGAGCTAATGATTTCAAAGAATTATTGACAGAAAGTTGACAAAACTACAACATTTCCATACCGTCAAAGTTTTCACTTCACAAAACTGACACGGTCTATACTAAGCGCTAAAGATCACCGTGGTTCAACCATCCAGAACCAGACCCAGTCACGTGTATGCTGGGTTGTTTTCACTTGCAAACAAACAGCCAGTTGATTGGCTATTGATCCAGTGTGAGACAGATTGTTAGCACAGTAAAGATACTGGTCCTGGGGTGGTTGGAGAGCCATAGATCTGCATTAGGATGCAGTCAGAAGACCACAGGGTCCCTCAAGAGAGAATTATGCAAGGCCTTCGTTAAGCCATCGGACTGGGGATCATCAATGGTGCAGTATGGCTGACCATGCTAGAATACCTGAGTGACTAATCATATCAGTCAAAACGTGGCTGTTAGTTTGCTGTGGCCAACCTTAAATCTACCATTTTCTGTGGCATTGCAATAGTTAATGTGACATCCAAAAGTATTTGGACAGTGACACATTTGTTGTTGTTTTGGCTCTGTACTCCAGCAATTTGGATTTAAAATGATACAATGACTAGGTTGTAGTAGAGATGATCAGCTTTAATTTGAGGGTATTGTCATCTACATCAGGATCAAAATACAGTACTTTTGTACGTAGTCCCCCCCATGTTATGGAAATAAAAGTATTCGGACAAATTCAGGTATACAGGGTATTCGGGAAGTATTTAGACCCCTTGACTTTTTCCACGTTGTTACAATACAGCCTTATTCTAAAATGGATTAAATCTTTTTTTTTTCATCAGCAATCTACACACAATACCCCACATTGTTGCAAATGTATAAAAAAATAAAATAATCACATTTAGATAAGTATTCAGACCCTTTACTCAGTACTTTGTTAAAGCGATTACAGCATTGAGTATTCTTGGGTATGACGCTACAAGCTTGGCACACCTGTATTGGGGACTTTCTCCCATTCTTCTCTGCAGATCCTCTTAAGCTCTGTCAAGTTGGATGGGGAGCGTCGCTGCAAAGCTATTTTCAGATCTCTCCAGAGATGTTCAATCGGGTTCAAGTTCAGGCTGGGCCACTTGAGGACATTCAAAGACTTAGGGTCTGTGTGTTTAGGGTCGTTGTCCTGTTGGAAGTTTAACCTTCGCCCCAGTCTGAGGTACTGAGCGCTCTGGAGCAGGTTTCCATCAAGGATCTCTCTGTACTTTGCTCTGTTCATCTTTCCTTCGATCATCACTCGATCTCCCAGTCCCTGCCACTGAAAAACATCCCCTCAGCATGATGCTGCCACCACCATGCTTCACCGTGTGGATGGTGCCAGGTTTTCTCCAGACGTGACACTTGGCATTCAGGTAAACGAGTTCAATCTTGGATTCATCAGACCAGAGAATCTTGTTTCTCATGGTCAGAGTTCTTTAGGTGCCTTTTGGAAAACTCCAAGCGGGCTGTCATGTGCCTTTTACTAAGGAGTGGCTTCCATCTGGCCACTCTACCATAAAGACCTGATTGGTTGTCCTTCTGGAAGGTTCTCCCATCTCCACAGAGGAACTCTGGAGCTCTGTCAATGTGACCATCGGGTTCTTGGTCACCTCCCTGACCAAGGCCCTTCTCCACCGATTGCTCAGTTAGGCCAGGTGGCCAGCTCTAGGAAGAGTCTTGGTGGTTCCAAACTTCTTCCATTTAAGAATGATGGAGGCCAATGTGCTCTGGGGACCTTCAATGCTGCAGAAATGTTTTGGTACCCTTCCCCTGATCTGTGCCTCGACACAATCGGAGCTCGGAGCTCTATGGACAATTCCTTCGACCTCATGGCTTGGTTTTTGCTCTGACATGCACTGTCAACCGTGGGACCACTAGGCAGGGTATCCTAGTGGTTCGAGCGTTGGACTAGTAACCGGATGGTTGCAAGTTCAAATCCGAGCTGACAAGGTACAAATCTGTTGTTCTGCCCCTGAACAGGCAGTTAATAACCCACTATTCCTAGGCCATCATTGAAAATAAGAATTTGTTCTTAACTGACTTGCCTAGTTAAATAAAGGTAAAATAAAATAAAAATATAGAAAAGGTGTGTGCCTTTCCAAATCATGTCCAATCAATTGAATTTACCACAGGTGGACTCTAATCAAGTTGTAGAAACATCAAGGATGATCAATGGAAACAGGATGCACTTGAGCTCAATTTTGAATCTCATAGCAAAGGGTCTGAATACTTATTTTTAATATATTTGCAAAAATATCAAAAAAATTGTTTTTGCTTTGTCATTAAGGGGCATTGTGTGTAGATTGATGAAAATCAATTTTAGAATAAGGTTGTAACGTAACAAAATGTGGAAAAAGTCAAGGGGTTCGAATAGTTTCCGAATGCACTGTATGTGTATTAAAGTCATCAAAAGTTTAGTATTTGGTCCGATATACCTAACACACAATGACTACATCAAGCTTGTGACTCTACAAGACTTGGAATCATTTGCAGTTTGTTTTGGTTGCATTTCAGATTATGTTGTGCCCAATTGAAATTAATGGAAAGTATTTACTGTTCCATTTTGGAGACACTTATTGAAAAAAGAAAACGTGTTTTAATCTGAACACTTCTACATTCATGTGGATGGTACCATTATTATGGATAATCCTGAATGAATCGTGAATAATGAGTGAGAAAGCTAGAGGCAGAAAGATCATACCCCCAAGACATGGTAACCTTTTACAATAACAGGGGAGGTCAGCATTTTTGTGGGGGTATGATATTTATGCCTTTCCCACTCATCATGCATTCATGATTATCCGTAATGTTCAGAAACATGTTATTTCCTTATTTACAATAAAAGTGACTAAAATAACACACTACATTATTTACCATTGGGCACAACATAATCTGAAACACCTAAAATGGGGGGACTATGTACAAAAAGTGCTGTAATTTCTAAACCGTTATGGATGAAAATACCCTCAAATTAAAGCTGACAGACTGCACTTTAACCTCATTTGGTATCATTTCAAATCAAAGGGGCTGGAGTACAGAGCCAAAACAACAAAATGTGCCATTGTCCAAATACATTTGGACCTCGCAATGACATGTACCACAATGACATGACAAAGTATAAGTCCAATATGCTTTTGTGTTGCTGACAAAGACATAAGATAAGGTCAAGAAAGTCATCATGCCTGGCTAATCATCGGCCTCTTTAGTTTTAAGGTCAACAGTCAAATGGCAGCCCCGTGTGGGTTCAGTCTGTTTCGTTCTGGTATGTTCCATCTTCCACAGCACTACTGTATGCCCCCCCCCCCCCAATGCTCTCTGACAACGCAGTCAGAGAGCATTGAGCACTGGGGGAGTTCCACTTTAAGCCTACTCTCTCTACGGTTGTTGCTGAACCAACAATAAAGCTGGAAAAAGGGCTGTTTCTCAGTAGGAGGTCAGATCCATTTGACTGGGTGCCTGTTGTTTTTCCTACTGTGGGATGGGGATTCTGCAACACCACTGCTGCAACATGACTCCGTTACTATTAAAAGCCCTAGTTTCCTCTCAGAGAGAGGGAGAGAGAGAGTTTGAGGCCAAGCTTCCTGTGACGGGACAGTCAGCTGGGAGACCGCTGCATCAGTATGGTGATTACATGGTCATTTAGCATCAGTATGCTATGTGGCGGACGTGTGAGCCGTGGTTTCCCAGTACCCTATGACACACATCTCACAGTTCCCTCCGCACAAAGACTTGATGTTCAGTCGGCATGCCACAAAGCTACAGAGTCAGGGGAGACCAAGAAATTGGACACTCCTCACGAATGCCACGGCCCTCACGTCGAGAACCACAAACTGTGAACGTCACACTCGGCAGGGGCTTGCGAGAGGCAGCTGGGACAACTACTGTGCATATCTGTGTTAGTGTGAGGGAGTATGTAGAGTACATGAACCCCTGCTCCTTTGCTTTAAGTTCCTTGGCGTCCACATCACTAAGAATTTAACATGGTCCACACACCCGCATAATCGTGAGGAGGGCATGACAGCGCCTCTTCCCCCTCAGGAGGCTGAACATATTTGTCATGGTCCCTTGGCTCTTCAAAAAGTTCTGCAGCTGCACCATCTCGACTGGCTGCATCACCGCTTGGTATGGCAAATGTACCGTCCTTGACCTCCGTGCTAGAGGGTGGTGCATACAGCCCATTACACCATTGGGGCCAAACTCACTGCCATTATGCTGCAATAGTTTGTGTCGGGGGTCTAGGGTCAGTCTTATGTCTGGAGTATTTCTCCGGTCTTATCTGGTGTCCTGTGTGAATTTAAGTATGCTCCCTCTAATTCTCTCTCTCTCTCTCTCTCTCTCTCTCTCTCTCTCCTCCCGGAGAACCTGAGCCCTGGGACCATGCCTCAGGACTACCTGGCCTGATGACTCTGCTGTCCCCAGACCACCTGCTCACGCTGCTGCTCCAGTTTCAACTGTTCTGCCTGCGGCTATGGGACCCTGACCTGGTCACCGGACGTGCTACCTTTCGACCTGCTGTTTTCGACTCTCTCTCTCTACCGCACCTGCTGTCTCTAACGCTGAATGCTCGGCTAAGAAAAGCCAACTGACATTTACTTTTATTTGTAATAATGACAATTACAACAATACTGAATGAACACTTATTTTAACTTAATATAATACATCAATAAAATCAGCCTCAATTTAGCCTCAAGTAAATAATGAAACATTTTCAATTTGGTTTAAATAATGCAAAAACAAAGTGTTGGAGAAGAAAGTAAAAGTGCAATCTGTGCTATGTAAGAAAGCTAACGTTTCAGTTCCTTGCTCAGAACATATGAAAGCTGGTGGTTTTCAATATTCCCAGGTAAGAAGTTTTAGGTTGTAGTTATTATAGAAATTATAGGACTATTTCCCTCTATACCATTTGTATTTCATTAACATTTGACTATTGGATGTTCTTATAGGCACTTTAGTATTGCCAGTGTAACAGTATAGCTTCCGTCCCTCTCCTCACTCCTCCCTGGGCTCGAAACAGCAACACAACGACAACAGCCACCATCGAAGCAGCGTTACCCATGCAGAGCAAGGGGAACAACTACTAGAAGGCTCAGAGTGAGTGACGTTTGAAACGCTATTAGCACGCTAACTAGCTAGCCATTTCACTTCGGTTACACAAGCCTCATCTCGAGAGTTGATAGGCTTGAAGTCATAAACAGTGCAATGCTTGACGCACAACGAAGAGCTGCTGGCAAAACGCGCCTGTTTCTGCCTACCACCGCTCAGTCAGATATATATGCTGCTGCTACTCTGTTCTTTATTTTTAATGTTATTATTATCCATCCTTGATGCATAGTCACTTTACACTTTATTAAATTAATATATATATATATATATATATATATATATATATATATATATATATATATATATATATATATATATATATATATATATATATATATATATATATATATATATATATATTAATTATATATATATCTCGAAATGGCCAGAAAAAAAGAACTTTCATCTGAAACTCATCAGTCAGTTCTTGTTCTGGGAAATGAAGGCTATTCCATGCGAGAAATTGCCAAGAAACTGAAGATCTCGTACAACGATGTGTACTACTACCTTCACAGAACAGTGTAAACTGGCTCTAACCAGAATAGAAAGAGGACTAGGAGGCCCCGGTGCACAACCGGTGCACAAGTACACTAGAGTGTCTAGTTTGTGATACAGACGCCTCACAAGTCCGCAGCTGACAGCTCCATTAAATAGTACCCGTAAAACACCATTCTCAACGTCAACAGTGAAGAGGCGACTCCGGGATGCTGGCCTTCTAGGCAGAGTTCCTCTGTCCAGTGTCTGTGTTCTTTAGCCCATCTTAATCTGTTCCTTTTATTGGCCAGTCTGAGATATGGCTTTTTCTTTGCAACTCTGCCTAGAAGGCCAGCATCCCGGAGTCGCCTCTTCACTGTTGACATTGACTGGTGTTTTGCTGGTACTATTTAATGTCAAAGTGGAAATATGTTTTTAGAGATTTTTACAAATTAAAAATGAAACTCAAATATCTTGAATCAATAAGTATTTCAACCCCTTTGTTATGGGAAGTAAAAAGTTCAGGAGTAGACATTTGCTTAACAAGTAGCATAATAAGTTGCATGGACTATGTGCAATAATAGCGTTCATCATGATTTTTGAATGACTACCTTTTCTGTACCCCACACATACAATTATCTGTAAGGTCGAGAAGTGAATTTCAAACAGATTCAACCACAAAGAGCAAGGATGTTTTCCAATGCCTCGCAAAGGGCAACATTTAAAAAAATAAAAAGGTAGATATTGAATATCCCTTTGGACATGGTGAAGTTATTAATTACACTTTGGATGGTGTATCAATCACCCAGTCACTACAAATATAGACATCCTTCCTAACTCAGTGGCTGGAGGGGAAGGAAACCTCTCAGGAATTTAAAAAATTTCCAGAGTTTAATGGCTGTGATAGGAGAAAACTGAGGATGAATCCACAAAAGAAGGAAGCTTGTACAGAGTAAAAATATTCCACAACATGCATCCTGTTTGCAATAAGGAACTAAAGTAATACTGCAAAAAATGTGTCGAAGCAAGTACATTTTTGGGGCAAATCCAATACAACACATTACTGAGTAGCACTCTCTATATTTTCAAGCATAGTGGTGGCTGAATCATGTTATGGTTTATGCTTGTAATCATTAAGGACTGGGGAGTTACAGGAGAAAACATAAACCTTTCAGCAGGACAATAACCTAAAACACATGGCCAAATATACACTGGAATTGTTTACCAATAGTGGCCTAGTTACTGTTTTGAGTTAAATCGGCTTGAAAATCTATGGCAAGATAGATATCTAACAATGCTCAACAACCAACTTGACAAGAATAATGCTAAAATATTTCACAATTCAGGAGTGCAAAGCTCTTAGGGACTTACCCAGAAAGACTGTCATCACTGCCAAAGGTGATTCTAACATGTATTAACTCAGGGGTGTGAATATTTATGTAAATGACCTATTTCTGTCATTATGGCGTATTGTGTGTAGATGGGTGAGATTTTTTATTTATTTTGAATACATTTTTAAATCAGGCTGTAATACTGAAAGCACTGTAGGTACAGTGACACTATCAAGGAGAACCTGTTACAGTAGTGTATTAATGGCAACTTAACTAAAGGTGGTCTGACACAGTGCTTCCTAAACTGTGGGTTATACAATCAGGCCCCTATTGATTTTATTAAAATGTTGAGCATAAGAACACAGCATTTGCCATGTCAAAATGCGTACAATTCCCGGAAATTAACGTAAAGACATCAACATTTTCTCTCAGCTCCACAGCAAAGTGTATAGAATTATATTTTTTACTTATTATTTGGTCTGTTGTTTTTTCACCGCTCAACCATCATGGTTGGTCTCGACTCAAAAAGCAGCTCAATTGTTGGGTCACGAAGCAAAAACGTTTGGGAACCATTGTTCTAACACAAGAGGACTTCTTTCTCCCTTCCTTTTATTTTAACTCACCTTTGCAACAAAAAAAAACAGCCCAGAGTGTAGTTAAAAGGCAGTGACATGTTTCCCTGAGTGTTTGGAAGCCCACTGTGTCCACTACTCTCTCTGTAATTGGTCGGAAAGGCTCCTATGAACAACAACCTTAAGGCGTCTGCATACTAGGTTTGGTTTGCTCTTAGCAGAACTTGGCAAGGCAAAGTGAACGTCTGTGCCTCTCATAGTAACAAAAATACCCTTTGTTTGGAAAAAGAAATAAAGGTCCCTCGAAACGCCATAGCCAGTACACACTTCGTCAAAATTATAAATCTGTAATTATTATAAGGAAGAGGGAAAGGAGAAAAAGAAGGGAAAGGAGAAGAAGAAGGGAAAGGAGAAGAAGAAGGGAAAGGAGGAGAAGGAAAAGAAGAAAGGAGGAAAAGGAGGAGAAAGAGGAGGAGAAAGAAGGAGAAGGAGAAAAGAAAAAGAAAGAAAAGGAAAAAAAGAAAAAGGAAGACAAAAAAGCAGAATGAAAAGGAGGACGGAAGGAAGAAGACTGAAGGAGGAGAGATTACTAGAAGTTTTCCCTTTTACCTGTGGATTAATTGTCGGAGTAAAGTTCTACAAAGATAAAGGAAAAAAAGACCTTGTGCATTTCAGGTAAAATAACAACCCAATGTTTATATCCCAGTACAAATTAGCTAGGAACAGCAAGCTAGCTAAATGTCCATGAATGTTTAATGTGTTTCGACTTGTCCCCAAATGAATATAGTTGGTTCACAGTTCGCTTTGATATTTCAACCTACGTGTCCTGATCGCGTCTGTTGTAGACGGACAAAATCAACAATGCGTGCGTGACCGGTGAAATCAGCATGTTAGAAGGAACACGGCTCAGGACTGAAGAGACCAGAGGAATCCATCCATTGAAATCAATAGTTCCTGTAGGTCTTGTCTCGTCTCCGCTCCAACATTAGTTTGGCATATTCCTTCCTTCACTTACTTTCTCTGGCCTCTTTTCCTCTGTTTTATGTTCCGCTAGCCCAGTCTGGGTTTTTGGACGAGGCTTGGGGTGTTGGTGTGTGAAACCAACTAGAGTGACCTTATTAGACTCCACTCGACACAGGCAGAGAGTGTGTGCTGAAGACTGTGCAGATATCGACCCGCTGCGAGTGGCAAACAGTAATGAGGCATCAGGCATGATCTTAAATGTAAACCATAGCCCTGCTGTTGACATACTAAGCTGCTCATGCTCTCTGAAGTTTAGCATACACTGTCTGTCTGGGGACTGGGGAGTACTGCAAGCCCCAGCCGAGCACCACTTGGGAGGGAGTGTGAGAGGTCCCAGAGAGGTCTGTCTCCTGCCGGGCATGGATAGCCCAGGCAGAATGAGACATGGCGTGAATCACAAATGGCACCCAATTCTCTATATAGGGCACTACTTAGACACACAGTGAGACAGACTACACAGTACCCAATGGTTGTGAACGAAGTGGTCATTAGTGAGTTCTACAGAATAGCCCCGCATTCCACTTCTAGAGCTTTCAGACCTTCTAAACACGTCCTACTTACTGCTGCCCATGTAAGGTCATGGACAGGACATAGGGAAGATGACCTCCCTCCAGGTGGGCTGGTTGGTGTCATTACCTTATCGCGCAGATGATGCTCGGCCGCGTCGATGTTCAATGGGTCATCGAAGTTCAGTAGATCCTGAATGAAATGAAAGAGAAAATGAGCTTGAGTCAGCAAAAGTTTACTAAAAACAGTTTCAGATCAACTAAAACCCGCTAACCCAGATGAAAACAACAAACGTAACAGTATCAAACAACATTTGCCTGACTAACAGCCACTGGCAGTATGCAATGTCACCCTGGATTTAAGTTAAAAGACAAAGTAGTGTAATTAGCCGGTTGCCGTAGAGACGGCGTGCGTGGCGGGCGAGGCGCGGTGTGTTATTAAGGAGATAAAATGGCGGCTAGGCCTGTGTGTAGAGCGCCTCACTTCCTGATTAAGAGCTAAGCCTCAGGGCATGACTGAGCATCAGGCTGCATCATCATTGTGGGAAGCAGCCAGGAGAGGAGCGAAAGATATGCTATCAACCCAATCAACCAAGCAACAACAGTCGCTTACAGGAACACTTAACACGCTCATTCTCCTTACCTACCTGCTTTCTCCTCAATGTTCACAGAAAATGCTTGGGGAATTGCTCATAAAAACGGGTTTGTATGGTTTTATAAATAAAATAGATAGGCTTTACAGTAACAACTCAGTCTATACCTGTTGTCATAAGCATAGAAACACATTTTAACATACAATGCATTTGGAAAGTATTCAGACCCCTAGACTTTTTTTACATTGTTACGTTACAGCCTTATTCTAAAATGGATGAAATTGTTTCCCCCCCCCCCCTCAATCTACACACAATAGCACATAATAACAAAAACAGTTTAGAATTTTGTGCAAAAAAATAAAATAAAACTGAAATATCACATTTACATAAGTATTCAGACCCTTTACTTAGTACTTTGTTGAACCACCTTTGGCAGTGATTACAGCCTCGACTCTTCTTGGGTATGACGCTACAAGCTTGGCACAGCTGTATTTGGGGGGGTTTCTCGCATTCTTCTCTGTAGATCCTCTCAAGCTCTGTCAGGTTGGATGGGGAGCAATGCTGTACAACTATTTTCAGGTCTCTCCAGTGATGTGCGATCAGGCTCTAACTGGGCCACTCAAGGACATTGAGACTTGTCCCGAAGCCACTCCTGCGTTGTCTTGGCAGTGTGCTTAGGGTCGTTGTCCTGCTGGAAGGTGAACCTTCGCTCCAGTCTGAGGTCCTAAGCACTCTGGAGCAGGTTTTCATCATCTCTCTGTACTTTGCTCCTTTCATATTTCCCCTCAAAGTTTTTCTGCCGCTGAAAAACATCCCCGCAGTATGATGCTGCCACCACCATGCTTCACCGTAGGGATTTCAACCAGACGTGACGCTTGGCATTCAGAATAAAGAGTTCAATCTTGGTTTCATCAGACCAGAGAATCTTGGGGCAGCAAATAGCCTAGTGGTTAGAGCGTTGGGCCAGTAACCGAAAGATAGCTAGATCGAATCCCGCGCTGAAAAGGTAAAAATATGTATTTCTGCCCCTGAAAAAGGCAGTTATTAACCCACTCTTCCTAGGCCATCATTGTAAATAATAATTTGTTCTTAAATGACTTGTCTAGTTAAAGAAACGTTAAATAAATAGGTGCCTTTTGGCAAACTCCAAGCAGGCTGTCATGTACTGAAGAGTGGCTTCCGTCTGTCCACCATAGCATAAAGTGCTGCAGAGATGGTTATCATTCTGGAAGGTTCTCCCATCTTCACAAAGGAACTCTAGAGCTCTGTCAGAGTGACCTCCCTGACCAAGGCCCTTCTCCTCCGATTGCTCAGTTTGGCTGGGCGGCCAGCTCTAGGAAGAGTTTTGGTGGTTCCATACTTCTTCCATTTAAGAATTATGGAGGCCACTGTGTTCTTGGGGACCTTCAATGCTGCAGAAATATTTTGGTACCCTTTCCCAGATCTGTGCCTCGACACAATCCTGTTTCAGAGCTCTGCGGACAATTCCTTTGACCTCATTGCTTGGTTTTTGCTCTGATAACTGTGGGACAATATATTATAGACAGGTGTGTGCCTTTCCAAGTCATGTCCAATATATTGAATATACTACAGGTGGACTCCAAGTTGTAGAAACACCTCAAGGATGATCAATGGAAACAGGAGGAACTTGAGCTCAATTTCGAGTCTCATGAGCTCAATTTCAAGTCCCATAGCAAAGGGTCTGAATACTTATGTAAATAAGGTATTTGTTTTTTTATTTTAATAAATGTGCAAAAATGTCCCCCAATAAATTCCGTATTGTCATTATGGGGTATTGTGTGTATTTTTTTTATATATTTTTTTACTTAGAATAAGGCTGTAACGTAACAAAATTGGGGAAAAGTCAAGGGGTCTGAATACTTCCCGAAGGTACTGTAGATGTCAAATGGTTTTGATTTTTAAAAAAAAGGTACTTACGGTAAACAAGGAGTTCAATCCCCAGACTACATCCTGAAAGACACAGAAGCAACAGACAAAACATCAGCAGACATCCATAGATCATCATAGTTGTATGTCCCATTAAAAGTCAAACTAAAACTTGTCAGTAATAACCAGGCCAATCGGTGAACATTTTTGAGCCAACAAATTAACACAAACAAAATCGTTGAATGCCCTAATTGGATATCATCTGATTAGTTCTATTGTATCTAATGAAGATGGAACATTTTCTAATTATGCAAGTGGTTTGCCTCTGGGAACGTATTAGGCAAATATCATTGATGATTAAAACACTGAAGAACGGTATGATAGGTATTCATTAACATATATATTTTGAGGACATAAAAAAAAAAAGAGGACACTGGCTCTTTTAATTGAGCGTCTCCGTCTTTGCAAAGGGTGTGTTAATTCATGAATCATTAAACATAATGAGATGTCGACAGGCGACGTGTAAACAATGACCCTTACAAAATAGCTCTTAATGTATTAATGTATGCTAGCATCACTTAGAGGACGTCACTGTGGACATTCAACTCTATTCCCCTGCCAACTGATAATGCCATAGACTTGTGCCACATGGAGGTTTAATACGTATTGACACATTCTGGAGAATAAACAAACTGATGGGGGGGGGAAAACAACATGTTTTTGTTTTCTATTTAGTTGTCAGTTGGCTATGAGCTGAGATTTGTGAGGAAAGTAATGATCCAAAGCCCTGTCCAGTTCCAAACGTATTTGTTTGAGTAACAGGGTTAAAATGAGGACACTCCTCAGGGAATGAAAGGGTCAAATATAGTGTACTCCATAGGGAGTCATAAGGTTAAATCAAGAACACTCAGTTAAATCAAGTAGACCCCACAGGGAGTGATGTATGGGATCAATATCAAGCCAAATGTATTGTGAACACACAGCATGCATTTTGTATGTGTGTATCATGATCTGTACAAATTATTACCAATGCACAAATGTAAATCACTATCCACAAACAAACACCTTTTGATTTGTATTTGTAAATTGATATATTGCATTCCAAAAAAAGGTATACCTGCAGATATGCAGGTCATTTCCAAGGGTCTTAAGTAAAATTAATTAAAATTAAAATTAAGTAAATTAAGTAAAATGACTGCCATAAAGATTTGCTCATAGGAGAGATATTGCGGTGTACAGTTGTATTAGCTGGCCCAAATAGTTTAATTAGCTGGCGTGATTTTTACCGGATTTTTTCATTTGTGGATTGGTGCTTATTTGTACAGATCATGATACACGAATACAAAATGCATGCTGTGTGTTCAATACATTTGGCATGATATTGATGGGGTTAAACCAAAGACAGTCAATGCATTGAAGGGGAGGATGAGAATGAAAGGCTCATTAGAACAAGGAAACACTACTGTTAGTGGATACCAATCCTAACGTGGAATTTCTAATGGTAGTAACTACACATTGTTTTCTGCGAGGCATACATCTGCTTTTCAAAGGCGATGGGCCCAATTTGCTCTTATCACTTTGCCATTTCATTATAAAACAAAGGATGGTGCCATCCAAAAGCAGAAGACAATTGATTGCAAGTGAAGAAATAAAACGTACTTGGAATAAAAACAAATATTTTCCTGGGCTGTGATGCAAACTGCAGTGCTGGCAGAGGCCATGTTTGACAGTTGGTGAATTTGCATTTAAATGAAATATAGGGAATACCTTTCTCTACAGGACCTGCCCTCTATTTTAATGATCTTATACCTCCATACGGTTGATCCCCCATCTGGGATATTTTTTTCAACAAGATCCAGCTCTTGACCTTGAAACAACTACTGTGCATAATTAGCCTGATGTTTAAATGCCTTACAAATATCTGACTTGATTCTAATGCAGGACCCACAGCTTGATGTAGATCATGATAAATAACAATACACAGAAGTAGTGGCCTATGACTTGTTACCAATGCACCGTCCATCAGATAGCCTACCGTATCCGTTTAGAATGATGAATAAGAGAACCAACAACACACATTAACAAATAGGAAGACAGTCACCAGTCATTGCTCTTCCTCTGTTCCTGTTATTTCTAAGGTGAAATCCTACAGGGAAACTAACCCGCACTAACAAAGTGATAAG
This sequence comes from Oncorhynchus mykiss, assembly GCF_013265735.2. NCBI lineage: Eukaryota > Metazoa > Chordata > Actinopteri > Salmoniformes > Salmonidae > Oncorhynchus > Oncorhynchus mykiss. The sequence goes on from NC_048567.1 coordinate 54,523,228, forward strand.
GATAACATAACCACTTGCATAAGCCAAAGGAGTCTATTTTCAGTGAATAGTGAGACCGTGGGAGAAATTGTGGAGGAGGAAGAACTGAGGTTATGAAAGAGAAATGAGAGCACTTTATATTGGCAGAAGTGTTGGGCATGTGAGTGGTGAATAGGATGGATAGACAAATTAGGAAAAACTATTTTTGCCAGGCAGGCTGTCACTCCAAAATGAGTCAAGTATGCTGTGTTTGTGTGTGAGATAAACAAAGCTAAATGTGTGTGTATGCCTATCTATTTGCACAGATGTGCGTCTGAGTGACTATGTTCGTGTGGACAGTCAGTGGTGTAAAGTACTTAAGTTAAACTACTTTTAAATACTACTTAAGTCGTTTTTTGAGGGTATCTATAATTAACCATTTATATTTTTGACAACTTTTACTCCACTACATTCCTAAAGAAAATAATGTACTTTTTACTCCTTACATTTTCCCTGGCACCCAAAAGTACTTGTTTAAGAACAGGAAAATGGTCTAATTCACACAATAATCAAGAGAACATCCCTGGTCATCCCTACTGCCTCTGATTTGGCAGACTCACTAAACACAAACTCTGTTTGTAAATTATGTCTTAGTGTTGAACTGTGCCCCTGGCTATCCGTAAATAAAAAAAAACAAGAAAATCGTGTTGTCTGGTTTGCTTAATATTAGACATTTAAAATTATTTATACTTTTACTTTTGATACTTAAGTACATTTAAAACCAAATACTTTTAGACTTTTACTCAAATAGTAATTTACTGGGTGACCTTCACTTGAGTCATAATCTTTTAAGGTATATTTACTTTTCCTCAAGTGTGACAATTTGATACTTTTTTTCCCCACTGTGTACAATGCCGTCAGAAAGTAATCATACCCCTTGACTTAAACATTTTGATCTGTTACAACTTGAATTGAAAATGGATTAAATAGAATGTTCTCACCCATCTACACACAATACCCCATAATGAGAAGGTGACCACATGTATTTAGAGATTTCTGAAAAACATATTGAAAATAAAATACAGAAATCTAATTTACAGTGCATTTGGAAAGTATTCAGACCCCTTGACTTTTTCCTCATTTTGTAACGTTACAGCCTTATCCTAAAATTGATTAAATAAAAAATGTTCCTCAATCTACACACGATAACCCATAATGACAAAGCAAAAAAGTTGTTTTTGACATTTTTACAAATGTACAGTTGAAGTCGGAAGTTTACATACACGTACATACAAGTACATTTAAACTCAGTTTTCACAATTCCTGACATTTAATCCAAGTAAAAATTCCCTGTCTTAGGTCAGTTAGGATCACCACTTTATTTTAAGAAATAATAGAATAATAGTAGGGAGAATGATTTATTTCAGCTTTATTTCTTTCATCACATTCCCAGTGGGTCAGAAGTTTACATACACTCAATTAATATTTGGTAGCATTGCCTTTAAATTGTTTAACTTGGGTCAAACATTTTGGGTAGCCTTCCACGAGCTTCCCACAATAAGTTGGGTGAATTTTGGCCCATTCCTCCTGACAGAGCTGGTGTAACTGAGTCAGGTTTGTAGGCCTCCTTGCTCGCACACGCCTTTTCAGTTCTGCCCACACATTTTCTATGGCTTTGTGATGGCCACTCGAATACCTTGACTTTGTTGTCCTTAAGCCATTTTGCCACAACTTTGGAAGTATGCTTGGGGTCATTGTCCATTTGGAAGACCCATTTGCAACCAATCATTAACTTCCTGACTGATGTCTTGAGATGTTGCTTCAATATATCCACAATTTTCCTACCTCACGATGTCATCTATTTTGTGAAGTACACCAGTCTCTCCTGCAGCAAATCATCCCCACAACATGATGCTGCTTCACGGTTGGGATGGTGTTCTTCGGCTTGCAAGCCTCCCCCTTTTTCTTCTAAGCATAAAGATGGTCATTATGGCCAAACAGTTCTAATTTTGTTTAATCAGACCAGAGGACATTTCTCCAAAAAGTACTATCTTTGTACCCATGTGCAGTTGCAAACCGTAATCTGGCTTTTTTAGCAGTGGCTTCTTCCTTGCTGAGCGGCGGCCTTTCAGGTTATGTTGATATAGACACGTTTGTACCGGTTTCCTCCAGTATCTTCACAAGGTCCTTTGCTGTTGTTCTGGGATTGATTTGCACTTTTCGCACCAAAGTACGTTAATCTCTAGGAGACAGACGGAGTCCTCTTCCTGAGCAGTATGATCGCTGCGTGGTCCCATGGTGTTTATACTTGTGAACTATTATTTGTACTGATGAACGTTGTACCTTCAGGCGTTTGGAAATTGCTCTCAAGGATGAACCAGATTTGTGGAGGTCTTCTGGAGGTCTACAATTGAAAGCTAGGCCTTCAAATACATCCACAGGTACACCTCCAATTGACTCAAATGATGTCAATTAGCCTATCAGAAGCTTCTAAAGCCATGACATAATTTTCTGGAATGTGATTTTCTGGATTTTTGTTTTAGATTCCGTCTCTCACAGTTGAAGTGTACCTATGATAAAAATGACAGACCTCTACATACTTTTTAAAGTAAGAAAACATGCACAATTGTCAGTGTATCAAATACTTGTTCTCCCCCCTGTAACCATTCAGACCCTTTGCTATGAGACTTGAAATTGAGCTCAGGTGTATCCTGTTTCTATTGATCATCCTTGAGAGTTTCTACAACTTGATCGGAGTCCACCTGTGCTAAATCCAATTTATTGGACATGATTTGGAAAGGCACACACAAGGTCCCACGGTTGACAGTGCATGTCAGAGCAAAAACTAAGCCACGAGGTCGAAGGAATTGTCCGTGGAGCTCCGAGACAGGATTGTGTCGTGGCACAGCTCTGGGGAAGGGTACCAAAAAAAAGTATTGAAAGTCCAAGAACACAGTGGTATCCATCATTCTTAAATGGAGGAATTTTGGAACCACCAAGACTCTTCCTAGAGCTGGCAGCCCGGCCAAAATGAGCAATTGGGGGAGAAGGGAGGTGACCAAGAACCCAATGGTCACTCTGACAGAGCTCCAAAGTTCCTATGTGGAGATGGGAGAACCTTCTAGAATGACAACCATCTCTGCAGCACTCCACCAATCAGGCCTTTATGGTAGAGTGGCGAAACAGAAGCCGCTCCTCAGTAAAACGCACATGACAGTCCACTTGGAATTTGCCAAAAGGCACCTAAAGGACTCTGACCATGAGAAACATGATTCTCTGGTCAGATGAAACCAAGATTGAATTCTTTGGCCTGAATTCCAAGCATCATGTCTGGAGGAAACCTGGCACCATCCCTACGGTGAAGCATGGTGGTGGCAGCATCATGCTGTGGGGATGTTTTTCAGCGGCAGGGACTGGGAGACTAGTCACAATCGAGGGAAAGATTAACAGAGCAAAGTACAGAGAGATCCTTGATGAAACCCTGCTCCAGAGCACTCAGGACCTCAGACTGGGGCCAAGGTTCACCAACGACCCTAAGCACACAACCAAGACAACGCAGTGGCTTCGGGACAAGACTCAATGTCCTTGATTGGCCCAGCTAGAGCCCGGACTTGAAAATTGCTGTTCAGCGATGCTCCCCATCCAAAAGCGATTCAACAAAGTACTGAGTAAAGGTTCTGCATACTTATGTAAACGTGATATCAGCTTGTTAAATACATTTTTTTTTTAAATGTTTTTGCTTTGTCATGATTGGGTATTTTGTGTAGATCGAGGGGGAAAAAATAATTGAATTCATTTTAGAATAAGGCTGTAACGTAACACAATGTGTAAAAAGGTCAAGGGTCGAATGCACTGTACTTAAGTATTCACACCCCTGTGCTATGATACTCCAAATTGAGCACAGGTGCCTCCAATTTCCTTTTATCATCATTGAGATGTCACTACAACTTGATTTGAGTCCACTGGTGGCCAATTCAATTGTTTGGACATGAGAAAACACAATACAAGCTCCCACAGCTGACAGTGCATGTCAGAGCAGAAACTACACCATGATGTCCAAGGAACTGTCCATAGATCTCTGAGGGAAGGGTATAAAACTATTTATAGTGTTGAAGGTTTCCCAAGAGCACAGTGGTCTCCATCATTGGGAAATGTAAAAACAAATATGGAACTACGCAGACCTGCCTAGACCTGGCTGTAAGGCCAAACTGAGCAACCAGGCAAGAAGGACCTTGCACAGTGAAGTGATCAAGAACCCAATGACCACTCTGACAGAACTACAGAGTTTCTTGGCTGAGATGGGAGAAACTGCCAGAAGGTCAACAATCTCCACAGCTCTTTACCAATCTGGGGCCGGATTCACAAAACCTTGTTAAGAAGACATTTCTTCTTAGTTGAGCAAAGTTGCTATTTCTCAATAAAGTTATTGGAAATGTTCTTAAGGTTTATCCTAAGTTTCTTCCTAAGAAAAAAGTTAAGAAATGGGATTCTTAAAAATAATGCTTTAGGATTTCTTCTTGGAAATGTACTTAACTTTAGGACAACTAAACCCTTGTCATGAGACAAATGGATACTTTTGTAACCATGAACGTTTTCTTGTGCCACAGACACAGTTGGTTACCGGATATTTAAATACAGCAAGAACACAAATTATCTCGATAGCTAGTAATTAACAACATATTACAATATTCTAGAAGTGTTAAATAGCTAGTGCTATCTCGTCAATTTGCAAAGAAAACTTGGCTAACGTTGAAGTCGTTAGCTATTTTGGCTATAATGTCTTTACACGTCAGCTAGCTAACGCAGCTAACTAACTTACCAGTCGCACAGTCCCTCTACCACCATTGTCATGATGGACGTCACCTTCTCGTCCAGCTGGTCCACATGAATGGTCTGTCAGCTCCCTTCTTCTTAGCAGCCGACTTGATGTCGGACCACTTCTTTACGGCGTCACTGTCCCTTGTCATACCCCTGACGGCAGAGACAGACTCGGCCACTACACCCATCCTTTCTTTTTGGTCTCTGCAGTGACCCCGCAGTTATCAAGTCTCCCCAACAGCAACCTTTTCCTGGCTGCTATTTCCTCCACCATCACTTCAAAAATATTTTCTTGGTTATCCATTTTGGATTTTGACATAGCTAGTCTGACGGCTATAATGTGTGAAAAATAACCAAATAACCAAATCCAAATCATTCCTGTCACATAGGGTTATTTATTGGTTTCAAGCACATCACTAACGTCAATGCCACATAAGAAGATATTGACGAAGTTCCTAAAAAAAACTATGAATTCCTAAGAACATTTTGAGGAATTGCATTTACGAACTCTTATGAACTTCTTATGTTTTTTCATAAGTAATGTTTTGTGAATCCGGCCCCTGGGCTTCATTGGAGAGTGCCAGACGGAAGCCACTCCTGAGAAAAAAGGCACGACAGTACACCAGGAGTTTGCAAAAAGGCACGTGAAAGACTTTGACTATAAGGCAAAAGATTATGTGGTCTGATGAGAGAGAAATGTAACTCTTTGGCCTGAATGCAAAGCGCTATATATCTAGAGAAAAAAAAAACAGACACAGCTCATCACATGTCAAACACCATCCCTACCGTGAAGCATGGTGGTGGCAGCATCATGCTATGGGGATGCTTTCCAGAGGCAGGGACTCTGAGACTGGTCAGGAAAGAGTTGGCAATGAATGGAGCCAAATGCAGGCAAATCCTTGAGGAGAAGCTGCTTTAGAGTGCAAATGACAATAGACTGGGCCCAAGATTTACGTTCCAAGAGGATAATGACCCCAAACATACAGCCAAAGCAACGCTAGAATGGCTTGAAGATTGCTGTTCCCCGGAGCTCACGATCTAATTTAACAGAGAAAATCTGCAAGGAAGAATGAGAAAAAAAATCCCAAAATACAGATGCGTAAAGCTGATAAAAACATACTAAAAGCCGCCTAAGGTGCTTCTGCCAAGAAATTACTCAGGGGTGTAATTAGTTATGTAAATGAGATGCAGACCTATTTCCTTTTCAATATATTTACAAACATTTCTAAAAACATGTTTTTACTTTGTCATTGTGGGGTATTGTGTATAGATGGGTGAGAAACATTTAATCCATTTTGAATTCAGGCTGTAACATAATGTGGAATAAGTCAAGGGGTATGAATACTTTCGGAAGGCACTGTGTGTGTGTGTGTGTGTGTGTGTGTGTGTGTGTGTGTGTGTGTGTGTGTGTGTGTGTGAGCTGCCTGGTCGAGGAGGGGAAAGGTGACAGTAGCTGCGTGGGTTGGAGCTGTGCTGCACAGGAGAGGTGACAGCAAAGAGGGACAGTGTCACCCTCTCCACAACACAACACACTTATCATAGAGAATGCCCCAGGCCAACTTCTACAATACAAAAAAAGCTTCCATTTTTTTTTACCTGATCTTTTTTAGAATTAGTTTGATCTTCATTTAAAGCAACCTGGTAGGACTGCAAAGTAACAATATACACTTCTGTCTACCGCAACTACCTGATAAAAGGTGTGTCGCTCTAGTGAAATCAATTTCTCATCATTCTTTAGCACACATGAGGGGGAGTACAAGGCAGTGGTCAAGGGTTAAAACTCTCACCAAACACAATCAAGACCCTCTCTCACACACACACACACATCCTACTCTCTTTACAGTGTGTAGGCTGGATTAATCAGAGGAAAACATTTTACCCTAGTCTGTTATTAGACGTTTGAGTTCCGGGTCACAGAACAAAGTCAAATCTCACAGTAGACAACAGGTTCAGAGAGAGGGCCAGTGATCCATACTATATTGATTGGTGGGGGACAGTAGGAGAGGCTGGGAGAGTGGTGCAGAGAGTAGCAGAAAAAAAGTGCTGGACAGAGGGAGATAGCAGGGTGCTCAACAGAGGTATAAACTCCCAAACAGTGCACCCGAAGCAAGGGTTACGATGTACTGTATGGATGAACAGTCTGAGGTCTTTATTATACAAAATCTGGTAACCTGGATGTTCCAAAACAGCACTTGCTTGGATTAATCTACCCAACAAGACAGTGTTAGTGAGTGTGTGTGTGTCATCCAGCACCCCCTCTCTCCCCCACAGTGGTTAAAACAGTCAGGTGCAGTTCTCTCATACACTCTGTGCTCATCGACAAGGGACATAGGATATTGGCCTGTCAATAACTAGGGATGTGACAAATGTACAATTTGTCTTAACATTTAAACTGCCATTTTTTTCCTGTTTAACTCATAAGACTCGTAAGCCTTGTCTAAGCAGGGGGATGTGGGGTTATACTAAGCTATATGGAATTGTTTTAAGAAGGTCATACCAAAGATAATTTTACTATTTGATTTGGAATTTTAAGACCCCTTGAAGATAAAAACAGTTTGGACACACCTACTCATTCAAGGGTTTTTCTTTATTTGTACAATTTTCTACATTGTAGAATAATGGTGAAGACATCAAAACTATGAAATAACACATTTGGAGTCATGTAGTAACCATAAAAAGTGTTAAACAAATCCAAATATATTTTAGATTCTTCAAAGTAGCCACCCTTGGTCTTGATGACAGCTTTGCACACTCTTTTGACCGAGGCCTGGGGCCGTTCTAGAGCAAAACAACCGACATGTACGTGTTTGTGAGAGTCTCTCACCTTTCCACAAAGGGGTCATATTAGTGTGTTGACCAAACTGTTCGGATGCTATAGATAAAAGTTGGTAGATCATCTGTACCGAGTCCCAAGACATTTGTGGGGGTCGTAGAGCAAAAACTGCAAAAAACATTGTGTTTGTGAGAGTCTCGCCCATAGAGGGGTCAATAGAGGGATCGTAATATTTTGTAGGGCAAACCATTCAGATGCTACAGACGATTTTGACAAACACCATTCTAGCTCGGTCACCTTTCACTGCCGACGCGGAAGCACGTTACATCCAATGCCAAAAAACACATCATAGTGATTGATTTATTATGGCGATTAGATTTCCGCGGGGGCGTGAACATTGATGTTAGGGGGTTAAAACGATAAATCACAAAATGACATGTGAATTCACAATGCAGATATGGTCCTGAGTATGACAGCTAGGGCGTGATGCAGTTCAATCTACTGCAGTCCTGGCTACCAAACAGCTGCTGCCCCCCATCCACTTAGCAATGATGGTGATTAATGATGCTTTTGGGTTCTCTGCTGCCTCTCCTCCATGTTCTCAATGGTCAGTACATGGGACTTCATGCCCCACTTCTCATCAATGTGATGGCTCATTGCAGTGTTTGAGAGCTCGCACTTTGTACTTGCAGACCAATCATAGTACAATTTCTCCACCCGGGACATCACGTAGCATCTTGTAGTCTGGTTCTAGATATGCCATCAGCGCCCAGTGAAGCCGACATGCTCTACCATTGACAATGGCTGCAAATCAACTGCAATAATTTCAGTAATCAGCGCTGTGATTTTCTCTCGCCATCCCTTATCGCACTTGTTTGTGTGAAAAGCTTGTCTAACGTCTGTTGTTGGGGGGGCCTGCGCTGCTGCCAGCAATGGCTTGGGTCCCATGGTGCCTCCCTTTCAGATGGTTAAGCTACCACTGTAGCTCAATTCCACCTCGCAAAGTTTGCATTTCACCACCTTTTCATTTCAGTTCTCTAAGTATTGCCATACAGGACATCGCTGCCGTCACTTCCCTGTCTCACTCTCTGCAATTATTATTGTTAAAGATATGTAACATGTAGAGCGCTTTATATCCATTTATATACAGCGTTGTTGCGTTAGGGCGGCAGGTAGCCTAGTGGTTAGAGCGTTGGACAAGTAATTGAAAGGTTGTAAGATCGAATCCCCGAGCTAACAAGGTGAAAAGCTGTCGTTCTGCCCCTGAACAAGGCAGTTAACCCACTGTTCCTAGGCCGTCATTGAAAATATAAGAATTTGTTCTTAACTGACTTGCCTAGTTAAATAAAAGGTCAAATAAAATAAAAATGGTTAAAAAAATGTTTTTCCCTTTATGATGATCTGGACCTGCTAGTTGTATATTTGTGTTTACCAAACTGATTTTAATTGTGTAAAAAATAAAATACACAAATAAAGTTATTTTCGGTAAGAGATTTTCCTCTGAAAGTTAAAGATCCCAATTCAGTTTAAATGTTCACACCCCTAGTCAATACACCGATTAAGCAGGAGGCTAAGTGGCCACCAGATCATGGGGCCATCGAAGGACAGGAACCATGGAATTAATTACACCTGCAGATAGAGCCACGGGCTATTTGTCTGTCTGTAATCGTGCAAGGTTAGGAACTGTGGTCTGCAGAGCACAGCCAATAGTCTGGGAACAGGTTTAATAAATCTTTGAGCTCTGCCTTAAAGTAACTATCCTGTGTAAATCTCACTTTTAAAACTCATACCCAAATAATTTTGACTCATCCGATACCGATTTGTGTCCAAGGCATAAATTGGAGGGAAACGCCTCCCCACCTCAAACGTGCATTTCAAATTTCACATACCTCTGATGAGACATTTAATGGAAAAATAATGAAAATGGCATAGTGCCAAAATGACTCATGTTTTGGCCTGTACTGTTTGTCACAGATGGAAGACAGGACAGAGAAACGGAGGGAAGAGGACAGGAGAGGAAATCCAGACTTCCTCATCGCTCAAGGATACAAAAACTGATAACTGTTGATAGCCTTGTGTTTGAGAGAAGACTTTCAGAGGCTGGAGTTATTCTCTCCACTGATTGAATCAATTGATTGGCCATGGGTCACCGCATAAGGGTTGAATGATAGTCTCTTTTGTTTCGCTCATTCCAAGCTCAATTGACCCATCGGTGCACAGACCGATGGGTCAATTGGATGAAAAGCCTTTAGGAAACGTGGAATTAAAGATTTAATGGAGCAGGGGATGCAGTGCACTCAAAGTATTCAGACCTCTTGACTTTTTCCACATTTTATTACATTACATCCTTATTCTAAAATGGATGAAATCGTATTTTTCCCTCATTAAGCTATGAGCTTGGGGAGTTTCTCCCATTCTTCTCTGCAGATCCCCTCAAGCTCTGTCAGGTTGGATGGGGAGCGTCGCTGCACAGCCATTTTCAGATCTCTCCAGAGATGTTAGATCGGGTACAAGTCAGGGCTCTACCTGGGCCACTCAAGGACATTGAGTCTTGTCCCGAAGATCTCAGAGGATCTCTCTGTACTTTGCTCGGTTCATCTTTCCCTTGATACTGACTCGTTTCCCAGTCCCTGCCGGTGACAAAACATCCCCACAGCATGATGCTGCCATCACCATGCTTCACAGTAGGGATGGTGCCCGTTTTCTTCCAGACGTGACACTTGGCATTCAGGCCATAGAGTTCAATATGGGTTTAATCCGACCAGAGAATCTTGTCCTTTAGGTTCCCTTTGGCAAACTCCAAGCGGGCTGTCATGTGCTGAGGAGAGGCTTCTGTCTGGCCACTCTACCATAAAGGCCTGATTGGTGGAGTGATGCAGAGATGGGAGAACCTTCCAGAAGGACAACCATCTCCACAGAGGAACTCTGGAGCCCTATCAGAGTGACCATTGGGTATCTTGATCACCTCCCAGACTAAAGCTCTTTTTCTCTATGATTGCTCAGTTTGGCTGGGCAGCCAGCTCTTGGAAGAGTCTTGGTGGTTCCAAACTTCTTCCATTTAAGAATTAAGGAGGCCACTGTGTTCTTGGGGACCTTCAATGCTGCAGAAATGTTTTGGTACCCTTCCCCAGATCTGTGCCTCGACACAATCTTGTCGTCTCGGAGCTCTACGGACAATTCCTTCGACCTCATGACTTGGTTTTTGCTCTGACATGCACTGTCAACCGTGGGACCTTAAATAGACAGGTGGAATCCAATTAGGTTGTAGAAACATCTCAAAGATGATGCACCTGAGCTCAAAAGCAAAAGGGTCTGAATACTTATGTAAATATAACATTTCTAAAAACCTGTTTTCGCTTTGTCATTATGGGGTATTGTCTGTAGATTGATGAGGAAAAAACAGTTATTTAATAAATTTTAGAAGGCTGTAACGTAAAGAAATGTGGAAAAAAGTCAAGGGGTCTGAATACTTTCCGACTGCACTGTCTTTGGCGTGTTGTGTGACATCATCTGAACTATTTGTCACATTGAAGATATATGATTGGAAAGCAGCTTGCATTGCGTTTCTTGTATTTTCATTTGGCTAATCTCAGAGGGTGATTACACTCATCCAGTCTCGCTGTGACATTTTGTGCTGGGATATTTTGAGCCAAAAAATATCTTGAGGGGGGCTGAAGTTGAAAAATTTAAGATTTGAAAGGAGCAAGCATTGCGTCCCTGTTATTTTCATCTAGCTAATCTCGTAGGCTGATCACACTCACCCAGTCTCAATGTGACATTTTGTTCTGTAATATTTTGAGGGGACTGAATCTAATAAACACAACATTGTCAGAGACTCGCAACAACATATGCACAGGCAAGGTTGAAACTCTATGCTGGCTAACAAAAGGCTTTCCCAGCATTTAAATAGACTTGCGTGATTTACTAGAGTAGGAGCTTTGGAACATAAAGGACTGGGATAGTTCCTTCTCATCTTGGTCTGTGTACCCTGTGAGAAAGACAGAGCGAGAGCGAGCGAGAATGAGATGTACCAAAATCTATTATAGCTGCCAACACCTTAGGTGCTGAGGGAGTGTCTAGCTCATTTATCCAGAACCCTCCTGAATCCTCTTACTGACAGCTAATAGACAGTTTGTTCCTATGGGCCAGCTACTGGCAGCTAATAGAGAGCGTGTTCCTATGGGCCAGCTACTGGTAGCTAATAGAGAGCTTGTTCCTATGGACCAGCTACTGGTAGCTAATAGAGAGCTTGTTCCTATGGACCAGCTACTGGTAGCTAATAGAGAGCTTGTTCCTATGGACCAGCTACTGGTAGTTAATAGAGAGCTTGTTCCGATGTGCCGGCTACTGGCAGCTAATAGACAGCTTGTTCCTATGGACCAGCTACTGGTAGCTAATAGAGAGCTTGTTCCTATGGACCAGCTACTGGTAGCTAATAGAGAGCTTGTTCCTATGGACCAGCTACTGGTAGCTAGTAGAGAGCTTGTTCCTATGGACCAGCTACTGGTAGCTAATAGAGAGCTTGTTCCTATGGACCAGCTACTGGTAGCTAATAGAGAGCTTGTTCCGATGTGCCGGCTACTGGCAGCTAATAGACAGCTTGTTCCTATGGACCAGCTACTGGTAGCTAATAGAGAGCTTGTTCCGATGGGCCGGCTACTGGCAGCTGATGGCTCAGACACACAAATAGCATTTGCTGGCTGAGAGTACATAGCACCGCAATGTAATGTAATTTGCACACCAATTTTTTATGTAGAGTCACATTATTGTCCTGTTGAAAGGTAAATTCATCTCCCAGTCTGGTGGAAAGCAGACAACTGGGTTTTCCTCTGCCTGTGCTTAGCTCCATTAAGTTTTTTTTTTATCCTGAAAGACTCCCCAGTCCTTAATGGTTACAATCACACACAACATGAGGTAGCCACCACTATGCTTGAATATCTCTGAGCGGTTTCCTTCCTCTCCGTCAACTAAGTTAGGAAGGACGCCTGCATCTTTGTTCAAATCAAGTTTTATTAGTCACATGCGCCAAATACAAAAGGTGTAGACCTTACAGTTAAATGCTTACTTACGAGCCCCTAACCAACAATGCAGTTAAAAAATATATATGGATAAGAATAAGAAATAAAAAGTAGCAAGTAATTAAAGAGCAGCAGCAAAATAACAATAGCGAGACTATATACAGGGGGGTATCGGTACAGAGTCAATGTGCGAGAGGCATCGGTTAGTTGAAGTAATATGTACATGTAGGTTGAGTTATTAAAAGTGACTATGCAAAGACGATAACAACAGAGTAGCAGCAGTGTAATGGGGGGGGATATGGGGGGAAAATAGTCCATATTTGTTGTGACTTGGTGTATTGATTCACCAACCAAAGTGTAATTAATAACTTCACCATGCTCAAAGGGATATTTAATGGCAATACATTAATTAATAAAAACAATTGTGAATAAATAAAAGCTGAAATATTTTCTACACAACAAACATAAGATTAACAAACTGAACAACTAAAAAGCACTCTGAGGAAAAGCAAAGCTAAAGGTGTGTTTTAAGATATCTTAAATATGCCCACAGTTTCCTCAGTTTCTCTGGCAGGCTGATCCAGAGACTGGGGGCATAATAACTTAAGCCTGCATCATGGTCCTGGGCTTTGGGATAGTTAAAAGGCCAGTGCCAGAGGACCTGAAGGACCTACTGGGTACAGAACGTAAAAGCATATCTAACATGTATTGGGGTGCACAATTGTGGATTGATTTAAAAACCAATAGAACAATCTTAAAATGTACTCTAAAACTCACAGGCAGTCAGTGCAGAGACCTTAAAACCTGTGTAATGTGTGCTCTCCGTCTGGTCTTGGTCAGTACATGCACTGCAGCATTCTGTATGTTTTGCAGTTGCCCAATGGCTTTCTTAGACCAGACAGGAGAGCATTACAGTAGTCAATTTTGCTTGTAATAAAAGCATGGATGAGTCTCTCTGTATTTACTGCTCAACTAAGGGACCTTACAGATAATTGTATGTGTGGGGTAGAGAGATGAGGTTGTCATAAAAAAACACATGTTAAACACTATTATTGCACAAAGAGTCTATGCAACTTATTTTGTGACTGGTTAGGCACATTTTTACTCCTGAATGTATTTAGGCTTGCCATAACAAAGGGGTGGAATACTTATTGATTCAAGACATTCCAGCTATTAATTTGTGAAAATTTGTAAAAATCACAATTCCACTTTGACATTATGGGGTATTGCCAGTGACCTGAATTGAATCTATTTAAAATTCAACCTGTAACAAAACCAAATGTGGAAGAAGTAAAGGGGTCTGAATACTTTCTAAAAGGCAGTGGATGTCTGAACCGCTGCTGGGAAGTCGCTCTCGCAGTCTGTGTTCTGCGGTAGGATGGATAGAGTGGATTGACCACAGCTGTGTATCTTGTGTTAGTGGGCAAGTGAGCGGCGTTGTCGAAATCAAAACCCAAACCTCAAGTCATGACAAACTCACTTACAAAACTCTGTTTTGGACAAGACTGACCTTGTGACAAAAATGATCCCCATTTACACTTTGTAGTACATTTTTTGACAGTAGAATAAATGTTTCTGACTAATATCGATGCCACATAGGCCGTTTTCTATCAGAGTAGTTGTTCATTGCCTAAAGAAAGCTCTATTTTCTTCATACCCAAAAAGCCTACTATTTAGAACACAAGAATGAGTATTCAGACACGGCAACAGTTTCTTCCTGTTGCGGTCCCGCTACTGCCAATAGTAAGTAGGCTACGTTCCAAATGGCACCCTATTCCCTATATATTGTAGTACTTTTTGAGAGCTAAAGGACATACAGTGGGGCAAGAAAGTATTTAGTCAGCCACGAATTGTGCAAGTTCTCTGCAAAGGGACCAGGACGACTGATCCGTGTAAAGGAAAGAATGAATGGGGCCATGTATCGTGAGATTTTGAGTGAAAACCTCCTTCCATCAGCAAGGGCATTGAAGATGAAACGTGGCTGGGTCTTTCAGCATGACAATGATCCCAAACACACCGCCCGGGCAACGAAGGAATGGCTTCGTAAGAAGCATTTCAAGGTCCTGGAGTGGCCTAGCCAGTCTCCAGATCTCAACCCCATAGAAAATCTTTGGAGGGAGTTGAAAGTCCGTGTTGCCCAGCAACAGCCCCAAAACATCACTGCTCTAGAGGAGATCTGCATGGAGGAATGGGCCAAAATACCAGCAACAGTGTGTGAAAACCTTGTGAAGACTTACAGAAAACGTTTGACCTCTGTCATTGCCAACAAAGGGTATATAACAAAGTATTGAGAAACTTTTGTTATTGACCAAATACTTATTTTCCACCATAATTTGCAAATAAATTTAAAATCCTCAAATGTGATTTTCTGGATTTTTTTTCTCATTTTGTCTGTCATAGTTGAAGTGTACCTATGATGAAAATTACAGGCCTCTCATCTTTTTAAGTGGGAGAACTTGCACAATTGGTGGCTGACAAAATACTTTTTTGCCCCACTGTATAGGCGCTGGTCAAAAGTAGCGCACTATTTAAGGAATAGGGTGCCATTTGGAAAGCAGACCTTGTACAGCAGCAGATTACTTCAATTACTAGGCTGGCTAACTGACACGCAAAATCACAGGTGTCCAGTAGAAAGAGCCTGAACAGGCAAGGAAACAGACCATGGCCATCACTTTAGGGACTGACTTTTAAATCACCTCCTCCTAAAGACTAATGATTCCAATTCCTCAGAACTGACAGTTAGTATTCCTCCAGTGCATCCTATTCTCTTTAATAGTTACTGTACATCACTGCCTCAAGTCAGGTCCAATCCTTCTTACACACCTTAGCTAGGCTTCTGGATGTTATCACAGCATAAAAACGAGTCAGGCTAATGAGAATAACTTCATATCATAAGAATTTGAAACATGCCACGGTAACGGCTTGTGAAACAGTCATCATGCAGTAAATGACCCTGGCTGGCTGTGGGTGTCATCGGTAGCTAAGTAAGACGTTAGCTAGCCAGGGAACCACCTGAGGACATCGTCATGGGGATATCAGAGCTGTTAATTACACCTGAATTGCAGAAACAGAAGACGATGAGCGAGCCAGGGAGAATGTGCGTGTGTGTGTGCTTGTATCTGTGTTTCCGTGTGCCTGTGTGTGTGTCTTTCCGTGTGCCTGTGTGTGTGTGTGTGGTATAAGGTATTGCAACTGTGACGTCTAGGAGACGAGCAACCGCACAACAATAACATTGTCGCCTTTCAGTGTCACCTCATCTCTCTCGCCATCAATGTAATCAATAGTTTTGAGCTCAGGGCCTAAATAGAGTGGCTGTGACACTACAAACTGAATCCATTCGAGCGGTACTGTATCTCAGTGTGTCAAAGGGGAAGAGAGGAGACGGAAGATGTGACGTAGGCGTTACGCAGAGATGGGTTGGGTTGTGACTCACAGTGGCTTCTGATAAGAGAAACACCAGTGAGACACAATCAAGGCCTCAGGGTTGACTTCAAAGTCACTTCATGTCTCCTGTCTGGAAATATATTAGAATATTACCATTAAGATGCAAAAGGCACTCTCATAAAAAAAAAAAGTGGTATGTGCTAGTCATAAGTCATATGAAAAGATTTGACACATCTTTAATAGGCCTACAGGGAGGGAAAAAAGTATTTGATCCCCTGCTGATTTTGTACGTTTGCCCACTGACAAAAAAATGATCAGTCTATAATTTTAATGGTAGGTTTATTTGAACAGTGAGAGACAGAATAACAACAAAAAAATCCAGGAAAATGCATGTCAAAAATGTTATAAATTAAGTTGCATTTTAATGAGGGAAATAAGTATTTGACCCCTCTGCAAAACATTACTCATTACTTGGTGGCAAAACCCTTGTTGGCAATCAGAAGTCAGACGTTTCTTGTAGTTGGCCACCAGGTTTGCACACATCTCAGGAGGGATTTTGTCCCACTCCTCTTTGCAGATCTTCTCCAAGTCATTAAGGTTTCGAGGCTGACGTTTGGCAACTCGAACCTTCAGCTCCCTCCACAGATCTTCTATGGGATTAAGGTCTGGAGACAGGCTTGGCCACTCCAGGACCTTAATGTGCTTCTTCTTGAGCCACTCCTTTGTTGCCTTGGCTGTGTGTTTTGGGTCATTGTCATGCTGGAATACCCATCCACGATCCATTTCCAATGCCCTGGCTGAGGGAAGGAGGTTCTCACCCAAGATTTGACGGTACATGGCCACATCCATCGTCCCTTTGATGCGGTGAAGTTGTCCTGTCCCCTTAGCAGAAAAACAGCCCCAAAGCATAATGTTTCCACCTCCATGTTTGACAGTGGGAATGGTGTTCTTGGGATCATAGGCAGCATTCCTCCCCCTCCAAACACAGCGAGTTGAGTTGATGCCAAAGAGCTCCATTTTGGTCTCATCTGACCACAACACTTTCCCCCAGGTGTCCTCTGAATCATTCAGATGTTCATTGAATAATTTCAGACGGGCATATATATGTGCATTCTTGAGCAGGGGGACCTTGCGGGCGCTGCAGGATTTCAGTCCTTTACGGCGTAATGTGTTACCAATTGTTTTCTTGGTGACTATGGTCCCAGCTGCCTTGAGATCATTGACAAGATCCTCCCGTGTAGTTCTGGGCTGATTCCTCACAATTTTCATGATCATTGCAACTCCACGAGGTGAGATCTTGTATGGAGCCCCAGGCCGGGGGAGATTGACAGGTCTTTTGTGTTTCTTCCATTTGCAAATAATCGCACCAACTGTTGTCACCTTCTCACCTAGCTGCTTGGCGATGGTCTTGTAGCCCATTCCAGCCTTGTGTTGGTCTACAATCTTGTTCCTGACATCATTGGAGAGCTCTTTGGTCTTGTCCATGGTGCAGAGTTTGGAATCTGATTGATTGATTGCTTCTGTGGACAGGTGTCTTTAATACAGGTAACAAACTGAGTTTAGGAGCACTCCCTTTAAGAGTGTGCTCCTAATCTCAGCTCATTACCTGTATAAAAGACACCTGGGAGCCAGAAATCTTTCTGATTGAGAGGGGGTCAAATACTGATTTCCCACATTAAAATGCAAATCAATTTATAACATTTCTGACGTGTTTTTCTGGATCATTTCTTTGTCAGTGGGCAAACGTACAAAATCAGCAGGGGATCAAATACTTTTTCTCCCTCACTTTAGGTTTAGAATTTGAAACACCCAATGATTTTTTGACAAGGGATCTTAAATCTATCTGGAAATGCAAAGCAAGTTCAATGCATAGCACATGTTCAACATCGTGGCTCTCGGGTCAAGCACGTGCCATTTATCAAAGGAAAACCATTGGGGTTTTCAAGCAAGGAGCCCTGCTTCATAGTGAGCCAACTCCCTCAGGAGCAATACCTGTTAGCAGCAGACCACCACCACAGAGTAGAATGGGGCCTCGTTCAGAGAAATCACAGTATCTTTGGATCAATAACACACACCCCACAACAGAGAAAAGTTTAGCAAAGTTCACCAGGTCAAACCGAGAGATTTATCCTACATTCTCAGTTTTGCAGTCTACCAACCGGAAATTAGGGCTAATGGCATTAAACTCTCACACAATTCAAAGTGCCCTCCTTTCAAGAGAAGACTGTGTTCTTTCAGTAGTAGAGATGAGAAAGTCAGGTGGGAAATAGACTGTCATGGTTACTGCTTAGTTTACAGAACACACTGTGCTTGTTGAGATCTTAGAAAGAACCTTAAGAAGCAGGTAAGGGATTTTGAAAGCGCTTTGCAATCGCTACTTCCACAATGAATGGCAATTTCCACTCCTTGCATACTTTTATGACGTACAAAGCTCCTTTTAGACTAGGGCTCCCATGTTCTCCCCCTGCAGCAGTATCCATCTCCCTCTCAGAGTAGGAGGGTGAACGGTGCTTTAAAGATCCACTACTAGTTTAAGAGCGGGGGCGTTGGGACCACAGAGGTTCATTAAGATGGTCACTGATATCAGTCTGAGCTATAGGTGCTGGTGATACAGTGATTAGAGACTCACCTTTAATGTTCTCGTAGGGGCCCAGCCAGTGCCGTCGATAGAGTGCTCCCGCAACAAACTGGGAAAATAGAAACCAGAAGAAATCAAAATCTCCATCATCAAGTCGGAAATCACAATATAGAAATAGCCTACTACTACAGTCAGACCTGTTCCCCCATGACATTCTCACCTGTGATATTTATTGCTCTGTAAATGATTGGACATCCCAAAAGAAAGTCAGCCAGCCAGGCATCTTAAAATATCTGCTTTTCTCGACCTTTCATGTGCTGATGACTAGATGTCAGTTTGTTATCATAAAGATATGTATTTTTACAGCAGCACTCTTGTATGGTCATTAGCTGCTCTCCAAGGTTCTGAGAATAACTAGAGACTAGTCAGACATCAAATCTGCCTGTAAATGTTTTCCTCTCTCCAGCCCCAGCATATATATCTCACACACACAAAACTGCTTGACCACTGCTGGGGCTCCTGTGTCCACTGACCACACTGTCCATGTAGTCCATTTCTGAATCGCCATCCTTTAAAAATACACACAAAGAGGATGAAAGCCAATCAGTGTTTGGCAATGTGAGAAAGAGTTCATTACCTCAAACAGATCTCCCCTGTCTCAGCGATGTTGGGGTGCCATATTCTGGTCTGACATTTCACTTTGGGAGGCTGGGGAGAAAAAAACATGGAACAGATTAGGATTAATCTTGTCCACCAGCCAGCTCTCTCTTGAGCCTGAGGAAGAGGTTAAGACCCATTTTATCACAAGGTTTGATTGGGACAGTATGGAATACTGCCTGAGGAAAACCAACCTCCACAAACCAACATACAAAGCACAGCATAGCTCAGGAGGAGACATACTTTCATATGGTGCTGAGAATCTTCAAAAGAAACCCTTGTATATTTTCTCCCCCAGACTGAACCAAACATGAAAACAAAAACAAACAAGACAAACGCCACAAAAAAAAAGCAGTGCCTTCTTCTTTAACATTGTTTATTTGATCATACGTCAGCCTTAGACCTCATTAGTGCTCCTCAAAACTGTGAGAAGAGGGTGGCACCGTGAGAGATAAATACATCGTTATACACACAGTAGAGAGAGAGAAACAGAAGCGTCAGTCTGCAATAGTTCTTCAAAGAGGCTTCTAGAAGACAGAGTCCTAGGCAATTTGATAAGAGGACAACACCACTTTGGAAGTGTTTGGGCTCACAGCGGACTTTACTTTTCTTAAAATACCACTCTCTGCTCCAGTCAATTTCCCAAATCTTGCCTTTTTTTTACAGTGCACAATGATATATTCCATGAGAGACATTGAATGAAATAACTTGCTAAATCACAACTTTTGCGCCATCTTGTTTTTGTTTATCTTATGTTAGGTTGTCAAGCCTGTGAGAAAGGCAAGGGCCTCGGGAACATTAAGCCACTACCTAAAGCAGCCGTTGCCCATTTTCTAACGAATGTGAACTAGATAGGGAAAGATTCATGAAAAAGTGACCAGTTGGCTATGCCAATACTCTGAGATGACAATAGCTAAGTCCTGTGATGTGCAGTGCAAACGTTTCGTCTGAAGTCCCAAAATAGAATTGAGATAACCAGAATTGAATGCTAATGAGGCCAGTCCTGGCTAAGAGCCAGTCCTTAAAATGCCGACCCTACTGTCATCTTACACCATTATCAAACTCCTCAGTTGACCACCTTACAACAACCTGAGAAGGCTTAGAATAACCAGTCAAATTCATTATTAAAAGGCTGGGATCAAGTCATTTCAAAATTCATAAATAATATATCGATTGAAAAGATTTGTTTAAAACTGTGGCCCAGTTTGCTAGAATGGTCAGATGTGTTGAGTATCTAGGGGCTAGGCCTAAAAAATGCAAATAAAACTCATGCTCTTTATGAGTCTCTTTCAGGCCGTTTATGAGCTCTCATAAAAGGCAGGTAAATCCATACAAAGCCTTTACTGCCTGTCTAATTAGCCCCCATTAAGATAAAGCACAGAGCACAGCGTCTTTGTATAAACAGGCTGCAAATTCACCATTAAGATAAAGCACAAAGCGTAAGGTCTTCAATAGAAACAGGCTGTAAAGCACAGAGCGTAAGGTTTTGGAATAAACAGGCTGTAAATTCAAAGCCTGGACTGTTCCTGATGACACACAGGCGTGTGTGCGTGCGTGCACGCGTGGTTGTGTATTAAGACGAGCAGTGTGGAGGTGAGATAAAACGGCATCCAGGATGGATGGGTGGCATAAAAACAAGGAAGAGAATGGAGGGATGGAGGGAAAACTAAAGGCTGAGACTGTTCTGTGTTGGGCTGTAACTCACCCTGCATCCCTGCCACCTACAACTCCATGCCAGGCCGTTTACCGAGAGGACCTGTACTCACTTTCTCCTGATGGAGCTGTGGACGGGAGGCAAACTGGGAGAGTGTAAATTACCCACAGTGCTGCACAGCACCAGGGTTTAATCTCCACAGAACTTTTGCGTTAAATCCAAAAGAGAACCCTATTGACAAGGGCTCTGCTCAAAGGTGGTGCACTGTTGGGAATAGGGTGCCATTTCAGACACAGCCCTGGTATGTATTGGCCATGGGGACATTCAAATGGGAGGGAGGATCGGAATGATTTCATGACCCTGAGCTGTCCTAACTTAGGTGGACGGTATGATTGTAAGGCCTCTGGTGTGTGTGTGTGCGGGTGTTATTAAACTAAGAATTAGCCATGGAAATGGAAACCACTAAACGGCGAGTCCTCCTCTGCATCCCTCATCACCTGTTCTCAGTGCTCAGTAGCACCTCAAATCGGACCCCACACCACGCACGCACAAACACATAAACACACCATTTCTAATGAGACATGACCACTTACCACCATGTTGTAAGCTTCAGGGACGTTTATTTCAAACTGGAATTTTCCACTCTGATAGTAGCCTTCATCTGCAGATGAAGAGAGCGAGAGAAATAGGGAGCGAGAGAGAGACAGAGAGAGAACGAGAAAGAGAGAGAATGAGAGAGAAAGAAGAGGAGAGAGTGTGAGATATACAATGAGCAGCAGCAGTTTAGCTGGTGGAATTCCCAGCAGTCTCCTGGGGGACCCGTGTTGCCTATCAGCAGGAAGGTTTGATGGCGGGGCCAGGCTCAAGTTACTCTAGTCTAACGCACTGGTTGAGCAACCATGTCCCAGTAATGAGCTGTTCTCTAGGCACCGTCTCCAGCATACAGGGTTGTCTTAAGAGGTCAATAATTGGGATGACGTCCAATAAAATCCTGTGTGATCCTGAGCCATGATGGGCCTGTGATTGAGAGATGGCTATAAAACCAGAGCTGTTCCCTCCCTCCCTAACCCTGATCCGACCTGAGCGGAAGGAAACGGACTGCTAGGTCTAATTAGCAGCAGCTTGACACCAGACACACTCATTACGAATCAGCATTGGAACCCTTCTGAGAAAACACTGGTTCTGCTCTGTTAAACACATCTTAAGCCCTTAAAAAATATTAGCCACTTGCTTTAAACGACTTTTAATATGTTGTGCAGCCTATTATTAGTGCACGCATGCGCAGGCACACACACTGGCTAGGCTATATGGCTTTCAGAATGTGTACAACCTTACGGAGGAATAAGGAGGAAAATAAATCATTTTGAAATAACAGAGCAATCTATCTGGATAATAAAGCATCGACCAATGGAACATCTTCAAACCTGGAAGTGTCTCAACCTAAACAGTTTTCTAAAAAGCTATAATTGACCCATAATTTCAGGTTAAGGCAGATATCCCTGAAATTTCTGTGGGATATGGAGGTTGCCTGGTTCACAAACAACTTCAGGCACTGTGAAATCATCAGGTCTGACCTCATCACCCTTATCACCAAAGTATGGCTGATGAGTCAGAGCCAGTAGGCGTAGAGAGCAGAGACACTGACTGGGGAGTCCGAGCCAAAAAGAAGCAGCTGCATCGCCAGGCCATCTCCTGGCAGAAGTAGCCAGTGTGCTGCAGGCAGAGAGCCCTCCTCCAGCTGCACTGGCACATGGGTACAAGGGGTAATAAAGTGCAGGAGTGCACAAATGGCACAGCAAAGTTGCCAGAAGTGAACGGGGTCAAGGGCCATGTTCCTTTCCAGATGACACACCCACACACCAGTAGAAGCCTACCAGATGCCTCCACTGAAGAGTCCATGCAGTCAAAGATTGTAGATAACAAGAGCTTTTTTAATGACACTTAGCACTTGGATGTTGTGAAATGCTCTTACATGTTTGGCAACAATGTATTTGTTCGATTCCTTATATTAGCATCTACAGAGAGAGGGACTTGCTTGATATAAAATAAAACCAACCTAAACTGTTGCATTTCACAGAGTGCCGAATCATCTTTGTGAACACTGAATGCCATAACTTTTCCATGTCCAGGTATTCCACAGCCTTGATACCGTTGGCCCTGCTCCTTCAAACCTATTTCACTGAGATGTAGGGTGGGTGCAGCAGAACCAGAGATCGGATGCCCTGAAAGAGCGATCAGCCCCCAAAGCCTATTACATTTCTACAGCCTGGCCCACTATCAGGAGAATAGACTGTCTACTGAGCCTGTGGAGCATAAAGGACCCTGCTCTAAAGTCTATCTGAAAGCCGATCTAGTCTCTCGCAGCACGCATGCACGCACAGGCAAGGTATTTGTTCGATTCCTTATATTAGCATCTACAGAGAGAGGGACTTGCTTGATATAAAATAAAACCAACCTAAACTGTTGCATTTCACAGAGTGCCGAATCATCTTTGTGAACACTGAATGCCATAACTTTTCCATGTCCAGGTATTCCACAGCCTTGATACCGTTGGCCCTGCTCCTTCAAACCTATTTCACTGAGATGTAGGGTGGGTGCAGCAGAACCAGAGATCGGATGCCCTGAAAGAGCGATCAGCCCCCAAAGCCTATTACATTTCTACAGCCTGGCCCACTATCAGGAGAATAGACTGTCTACTGAGCCTGTGGAGCATAAAGGACCCTGCTCTAAAGTCTATCTGAAAGCCGATCTAGTCTCTCGCAGCACGCATGCACGCACAGGCAAACACACACCGGTCCAACGTTTTCCCTCCTGCTCACCTCACAGGGGTAGGCTATTAAGGGGTGGTCTTCTATCTGGCGTAATCCCACTTTCTCTCTCCAGTCCCCACACCGATCAGACATCTTCACACAGCTCAGGATTGATGGAGAGATTGATTTCCACACACTATTTTAACACGACGAGAACATGGATGTGTACAGATACGACTGGGTAAAGAACCCCTCCTTACCTTTACACCTTTAGGTTGACACCAAGCTACACCTTCCAGCACATTTTCTCAGTCATCTCACAGAGGTTAAAAAGTCAATCCAATTCCTGGCCCTTAAGGTGTGATGTCTGCATTTCCCTTGCAAATTTAGGACAATATTCTCATCTGCCTATTTGGCATAGGGTTGAATAATGACAGACAAAATGCTGTGAGAATGAGGATGGCACAGATGCAGGCCAGGGGATATTAATACAGTGGTCTTTTCTCTGCTCTCTCTATGACTACTGTGTCCTAATAACTGCAGAGGGTTCTCACAGAAGGAATATTTAGGGCTCCTATCTCACACACCATATTTCTTTGGGTAGTCAGAGCAGGACGCTTAGCCTCACCTACCAGATGGGGATCTCTCTGCGCGTTAAGTAGAACAGGTAAATTATTACACAGTTTTTGAGCACCGTGAGTTAGCATTTAGAAGAGTAAAAAAAGGTGTCACCCAAAGTACTTCTGAATACATTTTTTACGAGGCAGAAATCTAGCCTAGGTTTGAAGTAGGCTAAAGTGTGGATTTGGACCATGAATGGTGTAGCAATGCAGGATCATACCATGGCCCAGGTATATCATTTTAGGATTATGTCCATGTTTGACTAGCAGCTGAGATTAGTGCCAGCCAGTATGACTAACATAATGGAAAAACAACAACCAAGACGTTCCAGATTTGACCCACAATGCTCTCTGTCCACCAGGACGTCGAGGACAAACCAGTCACCTACTGTCACAAGCTAGAAATATAGTGTATTCGGAAAGTATTCAGACCCCTTCAAGTTTTCCAAATTCTGTTACGTTAGAGCCTTATTCTAAAATGGATTCAATTGTGTCTTTTTTTTTTTTCAATCTACACAACACCCCATAATTCAAAAGCAAAAACAGGTTTTTAGAAAATGTTGCAAATTTATACAAAAAACCCTGAAATATCACATTTACATAAGTATTCAGAACCTTTACTCAGTACTTTGTTGAAGCATCTTTGTCAGCGATTATAGCCTCAAGTCTTCTTAGGTATGACGCTACAAGCTGTATTTGGGGAGTTTCTCCCATTCTTCTCTGCAGATCCTCTCAAGCTCTGTCAGGTTGGATTGTGAGCGTTGCTGCACAGCTATTTTCAGAGATTATCAAATGGGTTCAAGTCCGGGCTCTGGTTGGCCCACTCAAGGACATTGAGACTTGTCCCGAAGCCACTCCTGCGTCATCTTGGCTGTGTGTTTATTGTCGTTGTCCTGTTGGAAGGTGAACCTTCACCCCAGTTTGAGGTCCTGAGCACTCTGGAGCAGGTTTTTAAATCAAGGATATTTCTGTACTTTGCTGCTTCCATCTTTCCCCTCGATCCTGACTAGTCTCCCAATCCCTGCCGCTGAAAAACATCCCCACAGCATGCTTCACCGTAGGGATGGTGCCAGGTTTCCTCCAGACGTGACTCTTAACATTCAGGCCAAAGAGTTCAATGTTGGTTTCATCAGACCAGAGTATCTTGTTTCTCATGGTCTAAGAGGTGCCTTTTGGCAAACTCCAAGAAGCTGTCCTGTGCCTTTTACTGAGGAGTGGCTTCTGTCTATACACTACTGATTGGTGGAGTGCTGCAGAGATGGTTTTCCTTCTGGAAGGTGCACTCATCGCCAAAGAAGAACTCTGGAGCTCCTTCAGAGTGACCATCGGGTTCTTGGTTACCTCCCTGACCAAGGCCCTTCTCCCCCGATTGCTCAGTATGGCCGGGCAGCCAGCTCTAGGAAGAGTCTTGGTGATTCCAAACTTCTTCCATTTAAGAATGATGGAGGTCACTGTGTTCTTGGGGACCTTCAATGCTACAGAAATGTTTTGATACCCTTCCCCAGATCTGTGCCACGACACCATCCGGTCTCGGAGCTCTACGGACAATTCCTTCGACATCGTGGCTTGGTTTTTGCTTTGACATGCACTGTCAACTGGGGGACCTTATATAGACAGGTGTGCCTTTCCAGATCATGTCAACTTAATAGAATTTACATCAGGTGGACTCCAATCAAGTTGTAGAAACCTCTCAAGGATGATCAATGGAAACAGGATGCACCGGAGCTCAATTAAGAGTCTCATAGCAAAGGGTCTTGATACTTATGTAAATAAGGTATCTGTTTTTGCACAACTTGCATACAATTCTGAAACCCTGTTTTCACTATGTCATTATGGGGTATTGCATGTAGATCAATGAGGATTTTTTTTATGTAATACATTTTAGAATAAAGCTGTAACGTAAACAAAATGTGGAAAAAGTCAAGGGGTCTGAATAATTCCTGAATGCACTGTAACTTTAGTGGCAGTGCGGTACCTAATCAGGCAACACAAAGGGCCTTCATTCATTATGGACGTGTGTAAACGGAGAGAAACTGTCTTGTGGCTAATAGTAAAATAGGATGAATTAGTAATGGTGGGCACAAGGATTATCAGTCTTTCCATCAGGGGTTAGGCCAGGGACAAGACTAACTATCCAGAGCAATCATATTCTTCCGGTTTAAAAATAGCTAGATATTGCAACAGGCTGCATAGAGCAACAGCTGTTGAGAGGAAAAGACTGATACTGAGGTCGTTGAAGAACTCATTTATCTTGTGGACTACTGAAAGATCATTCCAGAGGAGCTATCCACACAGCAACAGTTGGTGATAGGCGAAATCTCCTAAACATATAATATTACAATAAAGAGTAGCCTAATATTACCATTAATATTATCTTTACAAAGGAGATATAGGCCTAGTCTAATATTCATGTTAGGCAGGCATTCCTCTGTTTGTCAACAGAGACAAAAGCCTGTCGATAAATTATTTTTAACACCCCAAACTCAAAATGCCAGCCTTTTGTTGCAATTTATTTTAGAATTTTGGGGGATATTCAAAATAACTGCTAACTGCTGTTTTTCGGATGGGACGTTAAACGGGTGTCCTGACTCTCTGAGGTCATTAAAGATCCCATGGCACTTATCATAAGAGTAGGGGTGTTAACCCCGGTGTCCTGGCTAAATTCCCAATCTGGCCCTCAAACCATCACGGTCACCTAATAATCCCCAGTTTACAATTGGCTCATTCATCCCCCTCCTCTCCCCTGTAACTATTCCCCAGGTGGTTGCTGCAAATGAGAATGTGTTCTCAGTCAACTTACCTGGTAAAATAACGGATTTAATTTTTTTTTTTTTTTTTACTTAAATGAGTAGGTGTGTCCAAACTTCTGACTGGTACTGCACATTTGACTGGTCGTTCTTATCGGTCTATAGGATAATTTGCATAATTGTGTGGACTTAAATTGGGGCATGTACAGTATATTCATTATGCATCTTATTTATAAAACGCGTACAGCACACAGTCTTTGAAAGGAAAATCTGTCAGACAGCGCGAGAGCTGCTGTTACAAACATAGAAAACATAGGCAATGGAAGGCAGACTTCATCAGTGCATCACACACGACTTTACAATGAGCTGGAGGCAGTACGCATTTTGAAAACATGTAAATCAAATCAAAAATGTATTTGTCACTTATGCCGAATACAGGTGTAGACTTTTCCGTGAAATGCATACTTACAAGCCCTTAACGTACATTGCAGTTAAAGAGTTAAGAAAATATTTACCAAATAAACCAAAGTAAAAAACAATAAAAAAGCAACACAATAAAATAACAATAACGAGGCTATATACAGGGGGTACTGGTACCAATGTAAATAGTTCGGGTGGCCATTTGATTAATTGTTCAGCAGTCTGAAGGCTTGGGGGTAGAAGCTGTTAAGGAGACTTTCGGTCCTAGACTTGGCGCTCTGGGACCGCTTGCTGTACGGTAGCAGAGAAAACAGTCTATGACTAGGGTGACTGAAGTCTTTGACCATTTTTTGGGCTTTCCTCTAACATCGCCTAGTGTATAGGTCCTGGGTGGCAGGAAGCTTGGCCCCAGGCACTACCCTCTGTAGCGCCTTAGCAGTTGCCATTCCAGGCAGTGATGCAACCGGTCAGGATGCTCTCGATGGTGCAGTTGTAGAATATTTTCAGTCTCCTCTGAGGGGGAAAAGGTATTGTCGTGCCCTTTTCACGACTGTCTTGGTGCGTTTGGACCATGATATTCCCTGATCCCTGATCCACCTCTACGCTGACGACACCATTCTATATACTTCCGGCCCGTCCTTGGACACTGTGCTATCTAACCTCCAAACGAGCTTCAATGCCATACAGCACTCCTTCCGCGGCCTCCAACTGCTCTTAAACGCTAGTAAAACCAAATGCATGCTTTTCAACCGTTCGCTGCCTGCACCTGCACGCCTGACCAGCATCACCACCCTGGATGGTTCCTACCTTGAATATGTGGACATCTATAAGTACCTAGGTGTCTGGCTAGACTCTAAACTCTCCTTCCAGACCCATATCAAACATCTCCAATCGAAAATCAAATCAAGAGTCGGCTTTCTATTCCGCAACAAAGCCTCCTTCACTCACGCCGCCAAACTTACCCTAGTAAAACTGACTATCCTACCGATCCTCGACTTCGGCGACGTCATCTACAAAATTGCTTCCAACACTCTACTCAGCAAACTGGATGCAGTTTATCACAGTGCCATCCGTTTTGTCACTAAAGCACCTTATACCACCCACCACTGCGACTTGTATGCTCTAGTCGGCTGGCCCTCGCTACATATTCGTCGCCAGACCCACTGGCTCCAGGTCATCTACAAGTCCATGCTAGGTAAAGCTCCGCCTTATCTCAGTTCACTGGTTACGATGGCAACACCCATCCGTAGCACGCGCTCCAGCAGGTGTATCTCACTGATCATCCCTAAAGCCAACACCTCATTTGGCCGCCTTTCGTTCCAGTTCTCTGCTGCCTGTGACTGGAACGAATTGCAAAAATCGCTGAAGTTGGAGACTTTTATCTCCCTCACCAACTTCAAACATCTGCTATCTGAGCAGCTAACCGATCGCTGCAGCTGTACATAGTCTATTGGTAAATAGCCCACCCATTTTCACCTACCTCATCCCCATACTGTTTTTATTTATTTATTTTTATTTTTCTGCTCTTTTGCACACCAATATCTCTACCTGTACATAACCATCTGATCATTTATCACTCCAGTGTTAATCTGCATAATTGT
This sequence comes from Oncorhynchus mykiss, assembly GCF_013265735.2. Classification (NCBI taxonomy): domain Eukaryota; kingdom Metazoa; phylum Chordata; class Actinopteri; order Salmoniformes; family Salmonidae; genus Oncorhynchus; species Oncorhynchus mykiss. Next base: position 54,552,206 of record NC_048567.1, read on the forward strand.
AATTATTTGCCTACCTCATGCCTTTTGCACACAATGTATATATAGACTCCCCTTTTTTTCTACTGTGTTATTGACTTGTTAATTGTTTACTCCATGTGTAACTCTGTGTTGTCTGTTCACACTGCTATGCCTTATCTTGGCCAGGTCGCAGTTGCAAATGAGAACTTGTTCTCAACTAGCCTACCTGGTTAAATAAAGGTGAAATAAAAAATAAAATAAAATAAATAGTTCGTTGGTGATGTGGACACCAAGGAACTTGAAACTCTCGACCCATTCCACTACAGCCCCACCGATGTTAATGGGGGACTGTTCAGCCCGCCTTTTCCTGTAAACGACAACCAGCTCCTTTGTATAGGTCACATTGAGGGAGAGGTTGAGGGAGAGGTCAGAGACTGCCAGGTCTGTCTCAATGTTGTCGGTAAATCAGGCCTACCACTGTTGTGTCGTCAGGAAACTTAATTATGGTGTTCGAGTCGTGTTTGGCCACGCAATCGTAGGTGAATAGGGAGTACAGGAGGGGACTAAGCACGCGCCCCTGAGGGGCCCCAGTGTTGAGGATCAGAGTGGCAGACGTGTTATTGCCTACCCTTACCACCTGGGGGGCGGCCCGTCAGAAAGTCCAGGATCCAGTTGCAGAGGGAGGTGTTTAGTCCCAAGGTCCTTAGCTTAGTGATGAGTGTTGTGGGCACTATAGTGTTGAATGATGAGCTAAAGTCAATGAACAGCACTCTCACATAGGTGTTCCTTTTGTCCAGGTGGGAAAGGGCAATGTGGAGTGCGATTGAGTCATCTGTGGATGTGTTGGGGAGGTATGCGAATTGGAGTGGGTCTAGGGTATCTGGGATTATGCCATTGATGTGAGCCATGACCAGCCTTATGGTAATCATTTAGGGAGGTTACCTTCACTTTCTTGGGCACAGGTACTATTGTGGTCTGCTTGTAACATGTAGGTATTACAGACTTGGTCAGGGAGAGGTTGAAAAAGTCAGCGAAGACACTTGCCAGTTGGTCTGCGCATGCTTTGAGTACACGTCCTGGTAATCCGTCTGAGTTGCTTCCGTCCACTGCTTTGTCACTATTCCAGATATTTGTGTTGTTAGCTAGCTAGCTTTGAACGCTAGCAACTAAGCTAGCAACGGCTGATACCTACAGTGCCTTCAGAAAGTACTCACACGCCTACACTTTCTCCACATTTTGTTGTGTTACCGCCTGAATTTAAAATTGATTAAATTGAGATTTTGTCACTGGCCTATGCACAATACCCGATTATGTGGAATTATTTTTTTCAAAAGTCAACAAGTATTCAACCACTTTGTTAGGGCAAGACTAAATAAGTTCAGGAGTAAACATTTGCTTAACAAGTCACATACGTGGCACTCTTTGTGCAATAATAGAGTTTAATATTATTTTTGTATTACTTCATCTCTGTACCCCACACATGCAATTATCTGTAAGGTCCCTCAGTCAAGCAGTGAATTTCAAACAGACTCAACCAAAGACCAGGGAGGCTTTCCAATGCTTTGAAAACAATAATTGCAAATCAATTATCCTTCTATATCCCAGCTTACTTGAAAGATAACCTTTGTTGTTTTGGATCAAGCAGATAATAGCCTAAGCAAATCTCCCAAAATATCTGTTGTCTAGCACCTCTTCGTCTTCGATGCTGATCGATACTGACGTAACCATGTGGAGAGCTCATACAGAAGGACCGTACCAGTAGAGGAAAGCTGGCATGTGCTCCATGTATAGCACTTTGTGACATCTGTTGATGTAGAAAGGGCTTAAAAAATAAATTTGATTGATGTTTGAAACTAATTTGTGAAACGTTTTCCCCTCTTCCCCTCTCTCCTGTGGACTTTGCTTCAAGGCGAAATGCCTCAGTCAATAGCCTTCATCAAAAACTTCTCGTTTCCCCAGCCTCCCTCCTCAGAGACTGACTGAAGTCCAGTAAACATTCAATCAGCAAGCCAGCCTTGTATTCACCATTCCTAAGGTTGCAAAGCTACCGGTAATTTACCAAAGATAATGTTAATTTTTTGTAATTAACAGAAAATCTTTAGCAATCGATTGTAACTTTGGTAATTTATACTTGATAACTTTTAAAAATGTAAAATGCACTGAGTGTACCAAACATTAAGAACACCATCCTACTATTGACTTGCACCCCCCCTCTCCCTTTCAAGGTGAACCTCAGACCCACTAAATTAAAAACAGAGAGCCAATGAATATCATTCTGACAGAAAATAGTAATGGTTGAATAACAGCAACAAAGAGGTGACCCACTGATGGAAACATGGGGAAATCGTGAAATCTTGAACGAAATGTGAACAAGAACCTTATGGCGTGGAGAGGTTTAATGATGCATCACATCTGGTACTAGCCTATAGATCAGATGTACTCAACTCCTATTTTAGTAGGTCAGGTTACACACATTTTCTAGGTGGTAAAGGTCCAGATGGATATGGTCATTTATCAGCATAGTAATAAATCCCCCACCTCGCAAACCACGTAACCCCAAAGAGTTCCACACGCCCCTCTTACTGGCAGAAATAAATATTTTCAGTTAAGTTCAATTGTACACATTTTGCATTGGGCGGAGAGAAAATGTTGCAGATTTAAAGTGAATTTCCTACAATTCTACACATTTGACCATGTTTTGTGTGTGTTCATATGATACCTGAGCGACTCAACACAATTAGAAAATTGTGGATTTAGATCCACTACATGATCAAAAGTATCTCATTCCAAAATCATGGGCATTAATATGGAGTTGGTCCCCCCTTTGTTGCTACAACAGCCTCCACTCTTCTGGGAAGGTCTTCCACTAGATGTCGGAACACTGCTGCAGGGACTTTCTTCCATTCAGCCACAGTAGCGAGGTCGGCACTTATGTTGAGCGATTAGGCCTGGCTAGCACTCAACGTTCCAATTCATCCCAAAGGTGTTCGATGGGGTTGAGGTCATGGCTCTGTGCAGGCTAGTCAAGATCTTCCACACCAGTCTCGACAAAGCATTTCTGTATGGACCTCACTTTGTGCAAGGGGGCATTTTCATGCTGAAACAGGATGATGTAAGATGGTGCCGATACACATGGAAGCTCTGCTCCTAGCTCCTAAGCAACTTTGCAGTATTTTGTTTTTTTTTGCAGTGTTATTTCTTACATTTTTAAACCACAATGCGCTTTGTGTTACTGCATACAGCCGGAAATAACTTTTGGATATCAGGGCAGTGGTAACTCACCAGCATTACGACTTTCCCAAATTGGATCCTTTATTTCTTTCCCCAAAGGCAATCAAACTTAACCCAGTGGCTGCTCCAAGACCCTCAGAGGTTCCTCCTTTAAAAGTTGTGAGCTTACACCGCGGGACTTAGAGGTACCCAGCGTCACGGCTTCATTGCTCCAGACCACCACAAGGGGGAGTTACAGCACTCATTATCCATTTGGGTCCCAAGGTTTATATATGACCAATCATATCGAGTGGTTCCAATGACAAATTTGACGTGGGCCACCCATCCCTGGTGACTTCAGCAAAGATGGCTGACAAAACATTACGGGGAAACAAATTTAAGTAATTATACCGTCATAACGAGACAAGCAAAACGTGTATATTTGAGAGGAATATGTTAGTTAATGTAGAGACAAACGATTGTGCATATTTTGTCATAAAGTTTGTTTATGAAAATGGCTATTTAGCCAGTTTTTTTTCAGCCATATCCAATACCAGGTGTATCAAACTCATCCATTATAGCAAGCAGGGAGCAGATTTTGAACCCTTAACATTCTAGCCCGAAGTCCAGCATGCTATCGACTGTGCCCAAATCTATTAACTTGGGTTGGGGCCGATTGTGGCTAAAAACACTTTATCTATTGGAATCTTTAACGTGTGGAAAGGGGAAAAAAATATTATTAGTTTTTCACAAGCAAAGCAGGATGAGCTATTAGCTGAACAAGACTATTCAACCTTTACTAAATAATTGTCTAATAGCCGAGCTAGGTGTGAACCCACCCTCCCCAACTTGAGCTAGGTGTGAACCCCCCCCTTTAACCCTCCAGACATTTCATAAAAGGTCTTAATGATGAAATGTCTATATATGTTATAAATTTGAACATTAATTATGCCCCCATTTCAGATTACTCTGACTTTTTTCTTACACTGTACCCAATGATTTATGAAAACTTGCTTGGTAGGTCGATGTCTTCATTGTGGTTTTACAGACGTGTTTAATACGTTTTATGTACACACTTTATTTGAATATTTATGAAATGCATATAATTATATATTCGGTAGCACTTATTTGTTTCTCCTTTGCTTTTAACCCCTTTTGATGCATGGAATGGATGTGGGTGTGGCTAGGTCTACATAAGGGTGCACATTTTTTTTTTTACTCACAAAAGCTCTGACAAAGACCATGAGGCCGATACGTAAAGCTTATTAAAGATCAGTGACACGATCAAGAGCAGTGTGCTTCCTTCTTTTTCCTCATCTTATCCGGCTGTTGCCATGCACCTGCAAAAATGATAGATGTGCGAGTGCCTTTTGAATTTACAAACAACAAGAGGGCTTAATTGGAGTCTATTTCTTCGGAGCCAAGACCTATATAAAATAACTTAACTGGCTGACGCTTAACAGCCTAATAGAAGTAGGGTTTATTACATTTTTTATTAGGCCTACTTACAATTGCAACTGGTCAAAAATGTAGCATCCTACATACCACAATAATTAAAAGATTGTAACTCAAATGTAAAAAATGTAACTAAAAAGCGCACATTTGTAATTCCCAAACTCTAAAAGTAATCGGAAAGGTAGATACAATGATTTCTAGTAGCAGGACAGACTTTTTATAGCCTGGCTACTGTTGTGAGAATCCCTCAACTTGCAATGTATTCGATGCTTAAGCATTCTAAAGTGTTACATATCCTCTTGGTGCTAGGGGGCAGTATTTTCATTTTTGGGAAAAAAAACTTTCCCGTTTTAAACGGGATATTTTGTCAGGAAAAGATGCTAGAATGTGCATATAATTGACAGCTTTGGATAGAAAACACCAACGTTTCCAAAACTGTAAAGATATTATCTGTGAGTATAACAGAACTGATGTTGCAGGCCTGAGAAAAATCCAATCCGGAAGTGCCCCAGGTTTTGAAAGCGCTGCGTTCCAATGACTCCCTATTCAGCTGTGAATGTATCATCAACGAGCTTACGCTTTCTACGTATTCCCCAAGGTGTCTACAGCATTGTGACGTAGTTTTACGCATTTCTGTTGAAGAATAGCCGTAGGCGGCCACATTGCGTAAGTGGTCACATGGTGGCGCCGAGAGAGATTCTCGCGTAAAATACAGAGGTAGCCATTCCAATCGGTCCTAGTGAAAAACGAATTGTCACGACGGATATATTATCGAATAGATATTAGAAAAACACCTTGAGGATGGATTCTAAACAACGTTTGCCATGTTTCTGTCGATATTATGGAGCTAATTTGGAATATTTTTTGGCATTGTGGTGACCGCAATTTCCGGGCGATTTCTCAGCCAAACGTGAAGAACAAACGGAACTGTTTGCCCTACAAAAATAATATTTTGGGAAAAAATGAACTTTGGCTATCTACCTGGGAGTCTCGTGAGTGAAAACATCCGAAGTTCATCAAAGGTAAACGATTTAATTTGATTGCTTTTCTGATTTCCGTGACAAGGTTGCCTGCTGCTAGCAAGGCATAATGCTATGCTAGGCTATTGATAAACTTACACAAATGCTTGTCTAGCGTTGGCTGTTTGGGAGTCACTAGAGGAAATCTAACTCAAAACAGCATTTCTTCATCAACATCTTTATGCTTTCGTTAATATTTCTGTAGCAATTTTGAGCAAATTGCTCAAGGGCCATGGTTGACTCGTTACAGCAAGTACCAGTCAAAGTTTTGGACACACCTACTCATTCCAAGATTTTTCTATATTTTTACTATTTTCTACATTGTAGAAAAATAGTGAAGACATCACAACTACAAAATAACACATATGGAATCAGTTAAGAACAAATTCCTATTTACAAGGACAGCCTACTCCTTCCTCCCCGACGGGGATTTGAACCCCGGTCTCCTGCACTGCTCTCCCTTATGTAAGGAATTAGGCACTTTCCCATGTTTACTACAGTTTACTACAGTTTACTATTGTAGACTGCACAGTAGCCTAACACTTTCCCATGTTTATTACAGTTTACTATTGTAGACTGCACAGTAGCCTAATAAACAAATGAACACATTTCGTTAATAAAATAATGATGAAAAAATACTGCATTTCAAAATGCAGATGTTGATTTAGTTATGGATGCATAACAAATTACTATGGGAATAAATATCACTGACCTACAGAAATATTCGAACAAACCGCCATATTTTCCATTCCATCCTAACGGAAACCCTGAGGGTTTCGTTTTTCATGTAGTAGAAACACCATAATATTATTCTAATTAATTAAGCAAGTACCAGTCAAAACTTGGGACACCTACTCATTCCAGGATTTTTCACTATTTTCTACATTGTAGAATAATAGTGAAGACATCACAACTATGAAATAGCATAAATGTTAAGAACAAAGTTAAAAACAAAGACAGCCTACTCCTTCCTCCCCGTCACCTGGTCTCCAGTGCACAGGACACAGGAATTCTTTAGCTAAATAGCCCAGTACTGTACTGCCTACCGTCACATTGTACAGCGCAATATTTTCTGTTCCATTCTAACAGAAACCCAGAGGATTTTTCATTTTTCATGGAATAGAAACACCATAATATTAATCTAATTAATTAAGCAAGTACCAGTCAGTTTGGACACATCTACTCATTCGAGGATTTTTCTTTATTTTCACTATTTTCTACATTGTAGAATAATAGTGAAGATATCACACCGGACATAACACCGGTCTCCCGCGTGCCCCGCATTCTGTAGTACAGACATGACCTGCTCTCCCTTATGAATGTAATTAGGCACTTTCCCATGTTTACCACAGTATCTACTGTAGACTGCACAGTAGGCAAATAAACACATTTTGTTAATAAAATAATGATTAAAAAAAACTTTCAAAATGCATAAGTTGTTTTAGTTATGGACCCATAACGAAGTACTATGGGAATAAATATCACCGACTTACAGAAATATTGGAACAAAGTTGTCTAGTGAAGGCAAATAACTTAGAATCCTTTGATCCTAGAGCCTACTCCCGATATCACGGTGTACAGCGCCATAGAAACTCTGAGGATTTCCTTGTTCTCTGAATAGAAGCACCTTAATATTAATCAAATTAATTAAGCCAAATTTCTTAAAATCAATCCCATATACTGTTATTACAAAAAAGGTTTTAAAATCTCTGGTTTGCCAATACGTAATACTATCAAATGCTTCTCAAAGATGCCTTCTGGTGGTCAAACTAGCAACAACTTACAGTAACAGAAAAAATGGCTGAGAATTAAATGACGTGCCACAGAATGCTCAGGCAGCACGCAAGGTTTGCCGCAGTATGACGCAACTTAACCTTTAACGACTAGGGGGCGATATTTTAATTTTTGGATGAAAAACGTTCCCGTTTTAAACAAGATATTTTGTCACGAAAAGATGCTCGACTATGCATATAATTTTCAGCTTTGGATAGAAAACACTGACGTTTCCAAAACTGCAAAGATATTGTCTGTGAGTGCAACAGAACTGATGTTACAGGTGAAACCCAGATAAAAAAATTCCAATCAGGAAGTGCCGCATTTTTTTTAACCGCCTCATGCCTATGACTCCTTATATGGCTGTGAATGAGCTACGAATGAGCTTTCGTTTTCTACGTATTCCCCAAGGTGTCTACAGCATTGTGACGTCTTTTTGCGCATTTATGTTGAAGAATAAGTAAGGTACCACATTTAGCAAGAGGTCACATGATGGCTCCCGCAGAAAATCTTGCGTAAAGTACACAAGTAGCCATTTTTCCAATCGCTTCTTATGAGAAACCAATTGTCCCAACGTATATATAATCGAATAGATCTGTGAAAAACACCATGAGGATTGATTCTAAACAACGTTTGCCATGTTTCTGTCAATATTATGGAGCTAATTTGGAAAAAAGTTTGGCGTTGTAGTGGTAGCATTTTCCGGTCGATTTCTCAGCCAAGCATGAACAAACGGGAGCTATTTCGCCTACAAAAATAATATTTTTGGAAAAAAGGAACATTTGCTATCTAACTGGGAGTCTCCTGAGTGAAAACATCCGAAGTTCTTCAAAGGTAAATGATTTAATTTGATTGCTTTTCTTATTTTCGTGAAAATGTTGCCTGCTGCCAGCAGAGCCTAGCCATAGCATTATGCCATGATAAACTTACACAAATGCTTGTCTAGCGTTGGCTGTAACGCATATTTTTTAAATCTGAGATGACAGTGTGATTAACAAAAGGCTAAGCTGTGTCTCAATATATTTCATTTGTGATTTTCATGAATAGGAACATTTTCTAGGGGTATTCATGTCCGCTGCGTTATGCTAATTCGTTTGAGGCTATGATTAAGCTCTCTTCGCAAGAAGTTAAAGGAGTAACCACTGTACAGCACCCGATGTCACAGGGAGGCCAAAAAGATCATCAACCACCCGAGCCACAGCCTGTTCACCAGCTTTCATCTAGAAGGCAAGGTCAGTACAGGTGCATCAAAGCTGGGACGAGAGACTTCTATCTCAAGGCCATCAGACTTTAAAATAGCCATCAATAGCTGGCTACCACCTGGTTACTCAACCCTGCACCTTAGAGGCTGCTGCCCTATATACATAGACATGGAATCACTGGCCACTTTAATAATGAAACACTAGTCACTTTAACTTCTTACGGCGTGGGGGCGCTATTTTCACGTCCGGATGAAAAGTGTGCCCAAAGTAAACTGCCTGCTACTCAGGCCCAGAAACCAAGACATGCATATTATTAGTATATTTGGATAGAAAACACTCGGAAGTTTCTAAAACTGTTTGAATGATGTCTGAGTATAACAGAACTCATATGGCATATGAGAAAAATCCAACCAGGAAGTGGGAAATCTGAGATGTGTAAATTTGGTCCGATCGCACTTCCTAAGGCTTCCACTAGATGTCAACAGTCTTTAGAACGTTGTTTCAGGCTTCTACTGTGAAGGGGGAGCGAATATGAGCTGTTTGAATCTGGGGTCTGGCAGAAAGCCTCGAGTTTAGTCATGCGCGCAAGCTCTGTTCCTTTTCCCTTTTTTTTTTTCTAAAGACAAAGGAATTGTCCGGTTGGAATATCATTGAATATTTATGATAAAAACATCCTAAAGATTGATTATTTTCATCGTTTGACATGTTTCTACAAACTGTAATAGAACTAACTTTTCGTCTGGACTTAGAAATGCACAAGGCGTGGGCACTATTACTGGACTAAACGCGGGAACAAAAAGGAGGTATTTGGACAATAAATTATGGACTTTATCGAACAAAACAAACATTTATTGTGGAACTGGGATTCCTGGGTGTGCATTCTGATGAAGATCATCAAAGGTAAGCGAATATTTATAATACTATTTCTGACTTCTGTTGACTCCACAACATGGCGGGTATCTGTATGGTGGCTGAGCGCTGTACTCAGATTATCGCATGGTGTGCTTTTGCCGTAAAGCTTTTTTGAAATTTGACACAGCGGTTGCATTAAGGAGAAGTATATCTTTAATACCATGAATAACACTTGTATCTTTCATCAACGTTTATGATGATTATTCCTGTAAATTGATGTGGCTCTCTGCAAAATCACAGGATGTTTTGGAGGCAAAACATTACTGAACATAACGTGCCAATGTAAACTGAGATTTTTTTATATAAATATGAACTTTATCGAACAAAACATACATGTATTGTGTAACATGAAGTCCTATGAGTGCCATCTGATGAAGATCAAAGGTTAGTGATTCATTTTATCTATTTCTGCTTTTTGTGACTCCTCTCTTTGGCTGGAAAATGGCTGTGTTTTTTGTGACTAGGCACTGACCTAACATAATCGCATGGTATGCTTTCGTCGTAAAGCCTTTTTGAAATCGGACACTGTGGTGGTATTAACAAGTTTATCTTTAAAATGGTGTATAATACTTGTATGGTTTGAGGAATTTTAATTATGAGTTTTCTGTTTGAATTTGGCGCCCTGCACTTTCACTGGCTGTTGTCAAATCGATCCCGTTAACGGTATTTCAGCCGTAAAAGGTTAATAATGTTGTTTACATACTGCTTTACTCATCTCATTTCTATATAATGTATTCTATTATACTGTATTTTAGTTAATGCCAGTCCGATATTGCTTGTCCTAATTTTGATATTTCGTAATTCCATTATTTTACTTTTTAGATTTGTGTATGTTGTGAATTGTTAGATACTACTGCACTGTTGGAGCTAGGAACACAAGCATTTCGCTACACCTGCTAAATACATGTATGTGACCAATACAATTAGATTTTTAAAGGACCTTCCCCAAACTGTTGCCACAAAGTTGGAAGCACAGAATTGTCTAGAATGTCATTGTATGCTGTAGGAGTTAAGATTTCCCTTCACTGGAACTAACGGGCCTAGCCCGAACCATGAAAAACAGCCCCAGACCATTATTCCTCCTCCACCAAACTTTACAGTTGGCACTATGCATTGGGGCAGGTAGAGCTCTCCTGGCATCCGCCAAACCCAGATTCGTCCATCGGACTGTGTTCGTCCATCGGACTGAACACAAATGGCACATCACATTGGTGCGAATAACCCCTCCACTTTGTGGGGAATATGACCACAAAACACAACACTAAGTCGCTACATGGAAACCCATGACCCATGATGAAGGGCTCTACAGCGCGAGTATTTCACTCGCATATGGCCCTAAAAATAGATGTGCGCGAACCAGAAAAATAATTTACGAGCAGTGTGTGAGTAAAGATTACAACCAACCGTAATCGATTTCCCCCCCGCTGCGAATTGTTTAAAAACTACAAGTCCCACATTTTACAAGCGGTATACGCCAACCACACTAGAGTTTTCTGTGATGACGCAGTCTAGTCAGTCAGAGTGAGAGAAAGGTGAACACTGGAAAAAAAAAATCGGTATAGGCTATAAGTTAACGTGCAGTCATCGATAAAAATGAAGCCATTCAATTTTATTTTAAGTGAAAAAGCGATGAGGAGAAAGAGGAATCCAGCGAGGGGGATTTGCAAGTTTCAACTAACGAAGCCTCTTCACAAGATTTACCTGAGCCGGCTAATGTTGACATGGCAGCTAACGTAAGGGATGCTGAGAAAAACGTTAGCTAAGCTGCTGAGAACAATGTTAGCGAAGCTACCGTGACCCTTGCTGTCACTTCAACGTCCACTGTAGCCTGGCGGAAGGAGAACATATAGATGTTAATGCGAATTTGCTCAAAATGATCCCATTGCTAGATTTCGAAAACAACGTCATGTTCTGCAAATATTGTAGAGGGCAGAAACAGGCGGGCAGCTTGTCCTTCGTGTCAGGAAACCCACATCTGAAAAGAGATAATGTAACAAAACATAACATCTCGCAGCGGAATATCCAGTATAGATATCTGTACCTGTTGAGACAGGAGAAACCATCAGGCACTGTGTCAGCAGCCTTGAGGAGGCAAGTGCTGCTGTCTGAGGAGAAGAGGAGGCATCTGAAAATAAAGATAAACATTGCATACTTCATTGCGAAAGAAGAACCTTTCATCAAATTTGGGCCGCTTATCAGACCACAAAAACGGAGTTGACATTAATCCGACATACGACAATGATGTAAGATGTGCGGAGATGATTGGTAAAATTGCTGACATAATGAGAGGGCCTGTCAGCGAAGCTGAACGCCGCGAAGCATTTTGCCATTCTAATAGACGGAGACACTGATATATCCAACACCGAATGCGAGATTGTCTTCATGCGCTTGTTGGACGATGGGAAGTCAGTCAATCTCCTGGTCAGACAGACTCTTGAGCACTCCCATGCCATTGGTAAGTTGTTTCTCTTTACAGGCTTTATAGTTGTGTAAAGTCGAATCATTATTCGTAATGGAGATAGAATTTAGTTTGTCAGAAATACTTTTGTAAAATAGTTTTTTTGTGTCGTCATTCGAGGTGTTTTGGATGCCACCAAGGCCGCATTTCGTGCTGTTTGCTCATTGGATGGTCATGGATGAAGAATTGCATCTCCTTCGGGGCAGATGGTGCCTCCGTGAACATGGGCCACCATGGGGGAGTGATTGCCCATCTGCAGAGAGAGGCAGGGGGGCATATAATTCCAATCCACTGTATGCCAAAGATAATGTATTAGTTACAAACCTATGATTTAGTTTTATTTGCAAGCAGAGAATGTTAAACAGTGCGTGTGTGTGCGCTCTAAGTGCTGGAATGGTAAATACCACAGAATTATTGTTTTCTGCTGGCACAAGAGACGGGGGACGGGGGGGGGGGTGAATTGTTTGGAAGATTCTGTTCTTACTTTCACAGGCTAGACCTGAATGTATTGCCAGGCTAGGGCTGGCAATACTGTCAGAAGAAAGAGCCAAAAGGTGTCTTCTGTATCTGAAATGGAAGATGTATCACTTCAGCGGAAAATCCAAACAAGAGCTCTATGTTTTCGGGCGAAAGCGCTGTGTGGATATTTGCACACCATCTAGCGTCAAGGGCACTCTCTGGATCCCCCATGTCTACAGAGCCCTCAAAAAGTGTTCCTGCAGCATGGAAAAGACAAGGACCTTGCCACTGACAAAGGCCAGTACTCCGTTGTTCTGCAGCCCATGGAGCACCTGGCCGTAGCATCAACAACAGCGGAAGTTCAAGGGCGGGCAAAGGAGGTAAGTTTTACACAGAAAATGTAATACCACAAGACTCAAATAAACTGTCAGAATCAAGTAATTGGCAGGTGACAGTTTATTTACTCACTACTTAACAGATAATACGGGAAATGGAGTAAGTGTATTCTGCCATTTTCTTTCAGACATGTTTGAGGAGCTATCCTCACTTAGCATCCCCCTGCAAAGGAATGACCTGACCCTCCCCCAAGCCACAGAGTTGAGGAAGACAGTAACCAGACTGGAAGCACTAAAGCTTAGGGCAAAAGCAGGAGGCATGCTGGAGAAGATCCAGACCATGCTTGTTCAGCAGCAGGGTGATGAGAGGAGATTCCATGTGTGTTAGGATGAGAGCTTGTTAGGATGCAAGAGAAATAGATGATTAAAATCGATGATTAAGACAGATTCTCTGTGTGAGAATCAATGTATTCGTTGCCTAAAAGAACAATGAGGATAAGGAGGGAAATGCAGTGGAGAAGTCTTTAAAAAATATATATATGGGAGACAGACAAATGCCCAGACATTTCATTGTGTGTTGGTGTGCGAATCTCTATGTGTGTGTGTGTGTGTGTCATTTCTGTTAAAGGGAATAACACTGAAGGGGAATCTGAAAGTCTTCACGGACCTCACCAATCCAACTGAAGCAGCACATGGAGGCGCCAATCAACATCAGCGTGGATGATCTCAAAGCCAGGTTTGGTGGTTTGCTGAAGGATGAGGGTGTCCAGACCGCAGTGGAGACTTTCAGAGTGCTAAACCCTGACACATGGCCAGAAGACCAGGCCAGCCTTCTCCCCTTTGAGTGGCAGGGGCTGTAGGACAAGTCCTACAGTGGCCTGTGGGAGACCATGTTGTCAAAGGACCCCTACAGGCACGATTACAAGGCAGGCTAACAGTCCTGAGTGGTTATGTATGGTATCCTTCTATGTTTGGTTTTGATAAGTTAATGGTAAGAGTTTAAATTAAATTGAAAGATATCATATTTTCCCTAGAACATACTGGAGTTGGTACAGCTTATGCTGCTGCTGCCCATTTCAGCCACTCAGTGTGAGCGAGGCTTCTCTGCGCAGAACCGGATTAAGAATTCGACAAGAAGCTGCCTTGGGGTCTCCCCCAGGGAAGACCTGATGAGGATCAGCCTGGAGGGGCCTTCAGTCGAGGAGTTGATCCCACTCCTGCCGTGGACCGCTGGCTGACCTCTTAGCGTGCCAGACGGCCAACCTACAAAAGCAGCTGGACAACTGATATCCTTTGCGTCTAGTAGGCATGGGTCAATGTGTGGTTTTGGTGGTATGTGCGGTTTGCATAGATGTGTGCCCCTTGGTACATGTGCACACACACAAGCAGTATAAATATGTATGTAATAAATGCTTTGTTACTTTAACATTTTACACTGTGCACCTCAATTTCTGGATGCGCCTACATTTTTTCATTTAGGAGCACATGTACTCCTTGGGGGGAAAAATTGTCTAGAGCCCTGTGATGCACTAATTCATTCGGCTCGACAATAACGCTCATCTCTCAAACATGGATAAAATGATCTCAAAAGGGCTGTGAACCTAACTAAACTTTGGTTGAAAACAACACTAAACTTTGAGGTTTCACTCAAACTACTTCACCACTCACAAAGCGATTCATGCTGAAACTACACTTCCAAAACGTATCGCTTGTTCGTATGTTACCAGCCACAAAACTGAACACCTGCTACTCTGAGCAGGCTTGATGGATCGTTTGGTCCCACTGATTGATTGGAAAAACAACCAATTGTGGTCACAAGTAACCGTGCTGCCTCCACTGACAACACTGTGTTCTCCTAATGTTTGCTGCAACACAGTCATCCACAAGGAGTATCTGTCGACAGGACCCCTTGGGAAAAATACTTTTCGATACCTCTTGGTACAGAATCTGACTCAAGCGGATATTACAATATCTCAGCACATACAAATCAGCAAAACTCAGACTATTTCCATGATTTCGAGGAAGCAGTCTGAGTGAGCAACTTCCATCCTCATTGGTCATGCAATACTTTAGCTAAGATGAACTTCTCTTGTCCTTCAGACACTTCTGCAAGCAGTGCAGCAGTCTCAGGAAACTAAGTATCAATGTTCAGAGTGGACTCTGCTTCCGATGATACATTTTCCGCTTTGAGGGCGACAGACCCCTTAACACTGAAACTAACAGCTTCAGTCCCGCCACTAACCCGGTAACTCCAACTAGTATAACACTGTGATATCGCCAAAAGATATCCTCGTCTCAGTTCACAGTTACTTAAACGGTTCCCACACGTGGACGCTGTGGAAAATGCGGGCCATGACAGTTACTAAGCATTTTGAAGCAAAACACCAGGAGATTTGGTTGAAAGGTTACAGCCAATCTACGAACAACGCAGCTGCTGACAACTTGTACAAAGTGCACAATATTTTTGTTTGTGCCTCGGGGTTTCCGGAGACAAAAGGGGGTGGGGGGGGAAATACTAGCCCAGCTCCATGATGAGCCTCGTCAAGGCCAGTGGGTGGGTCGAGGCTACGTGCAACACTGTGCGAGGCCGCCCACGAGAACAGAAAGGGGCGGACAAGCCCCTCGACGAGGATAACCTTGGAATACATATTGAGATATCACAGAGGTGTCCCACACTGGTCGTAAAAGAGATCACTGAGGTGTCCCACACTTTCCATCTCCCCCCAAAAAATGGTAACAATAATCATTCGTAGCCATGCGTAGTCTCAACTACAATGCAAATAGTAAAATACTCTAAACATGCGTTCCGGTAGGACAACAATACGGAATAAAATCGGTAAAATAGTTGGTCCCCTTTGGTATGCCAAAGGGGATATGCCAGAATGCCAGAAACAGTCAGCAGGTTAGAAACCTAACAAGTCAAATTGCCCTTGATAACAGCAACAGATGAGGTAGTAGTCACTCAGATTGCACCAAGTGGAAGGGAATCGCCAAAACACTCTTCTGATGTTAACACACATGCCGTTAACAAATAGAACTGTAAAAATATCTGAACACTATGAAGTGGATATCAACACACACGTACTCAATTACATGCTCGCTTACACATACGGACTTACACACACACCCCTGATCTTGTGCTCATCTCGCCATCTCTCTATTGTCGAGAACTGTTTTATAATTTAATGTTTGTTTCTTTTTTATGTATTCGTCTACAAGTTTATATATGTTTACAACAAGCAAGGGGAAGATATCAGAATAGGAGTATTGGGGAATAATAACATATTGTACAGAATACATTTGTACTGTAGTGAAGCCGTCTCTAGAGTAACGCAAGGTCTCTTTCATGATCATGTGAAACATGAATTGCTATGGAAATGCTGGGATGTTTTTCAATGATGTTAAAGGTAATTATGATGCAACTATGACAGTGATACGATATGAATTACAATTATCCTCATGAATATTAAGGCTATACCCACTACATGTTACACAAAGACACTCAACCATGCAAATTGTCGGAGTTACTATTTATTTGGACATCACATATTATAGTCTTACTCTTACACAGACATTGTACACACTCTCACTAAATCACATCCAATATCATACACATCAACCTACTCAGATTTACTACACATAAAATATATTGTCTTAATTTTCTAACATCTGTGGCATTGGCTCACAGGCAAACAGGCAAGGGAATAAAACAAATATTTCTAGAACCTATTTCTTGAATTTTAAATATCAAAGCTCTAATTTTGACCGTCATAATACCTCTGATGGCAGTAACTTTACAAGCACTAATTATGGTCAATTTAGAGTGAGGATAGTATCTAGTTATGGTAAGGGGGGAAATAAGTATAGCTAGTTCTAATTATAACGGTTTAGCAGATTATAAAAAAAAGAAGATCAGTCTTTACGTGGCTAAAAGAAAAGGAATATAACTATCTGTTTACAGGAAACTCACTCTACATCCTTAGATAAAGTTGTGTGGAAAAAGGAATGGGGTGGTGAAATAATTCTCTGTCATGGACAAAGGAACTCAAAAGGTGTGACATGAATTAACAAACATTTCAATCGGAATGTGCAAATAGTCAGGAATGATGATTCGCGAGAAAGGTGGATCTTTTTGATAATGAAAGTGGATGAAAAAGAGATTTGGCTCATTAATCTATATGGTCTAAATCAGGATGATCCATACTTGTTTGAAAACATTTATAGCAATTTGTTGAACTTACAGGCAACAAATGATCAAATCATTATGGTAGGAGACAGGTGTTAAGTTGGGCGTAAAAGTTATCATTCTACAAACTATTATCACCATGCCCTTTGGGAAATCACAAATATTATGGACACATTAGAAATAGTGGATATTTGGACACTAAAAAACCCTGACCTAGTGAGATATACATGGAGACTTAATCAAGCTAGTCGTCTTGCCTACTTTGTCTCTTGCATAAAGGTTCAAAAAGTTTTAATAGGAGACAGAATGTGATCGGATCATCATCTAATTGGCCTTCACATAATTCAGATTGTCCACGTGGACGGGGATATTGGAAATTTAATCAAAGTTTACTGGAGGACAACATTTTTAACTAGGACAAAATAATTTAGAGCTTAATTTTTCCAGTATAATATAGGTTCAGAAAATCCCCTTATTGTTTGGGATACCTTTAAAACGTACCTTCAGGGGTCAATCAATTCAATATTCATCAATAATAACAAAGCAGTTTCTGGCTAAAAGAGACAAACAAGGGAAATCCATGAACTAATAGTACATGTAGATAGCAATAAAAATGATACCACAGAGATGCAAAATAAGCTAGAGGAAAAACAAAAAGAACTTGAGGAATTTATTCAAGCAAACTGAATAGAATATGGAGAAAAATTAAATTCTTCCCGAATCTCCAATACGGGAATGCTAACAAAAATACATTTGCAGAAACTCATTGCTGAAGACCGTCATCTATGACTCTTCGAATTATATTTTAAAAGTGGAAGCTAAATATTTTAGGGAGATGTTCTCTTTTCCGTCTCATCCTCTCCCACTGAATGAAGATTACGGTAAGGAATTCTTTCCAAATAATTAAAAAAAAATGGAAAATTAACAAATCTACAGAAAGATCAGTGAGAAGGCCAAATTAGAGGCTATTAAATTCTTTCAGCCTGGAAAAACCCCAGGGCTTGATGGCATACCGGTAGAGGTATATCAAGCCTTTTTTGGTATACTAAAAGCTCCATTGTTAGATGGTTTTAACTACTCCTATAGAAATGGTAGTCTGTCAGGTACTCAGCAGGAAGGTCTGATTTCTCAGGGTATTGCCCTCAGGTAGCCTGTTTCTGGTCTCAGGTTCAAGAATGGCTGAAAATGCATAGCATTGATCTAAAATTGACCCCGGAAATAGTACTGTTAGGAGATCTGGAAAGACTGGGTCAGTCAATTACTAATATTCTTAGTAAAAATAATGATGATCTTCAACTCGCAATCTGTGGATTCTACTTGATTAGATAGAAATTGTACGTTAAACATCACAGCATAGTTGAAAGATATGTTGCATAGAAATCCGAAGAGGGTGGCCAGCAGAGATAGGTGGGAAGGGCTGAGGGAAGCTGAGGGTTGGGATGTGGTATTGGAGACAAGTGGGAGTAGAGTTGATGTGCGGGAGATAATGATGGTCAAAGATTAAAACTAGTTAAGTCAAAGTCAAAAATAAAGTCAAAATAAAACATAATAAAAAGTCTGTTTGAATGACACTGAGGGGCAGTGTTTTTGCAGCTAATGCCGGTTTGCCTGAGGCTGATGCCGTGCAGGTGTTTGTACACATGTACAAACACCCACTCATTCAAATAAACGCATACAAGAACACACACATACAGTGGGGCAAAAAAGTATTTGGTCAGCCACCAATTGTGCAAGTTCTCCCACTTAAAAAGATGAGGCCTGTAATTTTCAAAGGTACACTTCAACTATGACAAAAAAAAATCAGAAAATCACATTGTAGGATTTTTAATGAATTTATTTGCAAATTATGGTGGAAAATAAGTATTTGGTCACCTACAAACAAGCAAGATTCTTGGCTCTCACAGACCTGTAACTTCTTCTTTAATCTGTAGTGACACCCCATCCCGTGAATGGGACCGTTGTCATCATCTGATACTAATTAGCATAACGCAACGGACATAAATCTTCCTAGAAAATATTCCTATTCATGAAAATCGCAAGTGAAATATATTGGAACACAGCTTAGCCGTTTGTTAATCACCCTGTCATCTCAGATTTTCAAAATATGCTTTACAGCCAATGCTAGACAAGCATTTGTGTAAGTTTATCATAGCCTAGCATAGCATCATGCCTTGCTAGCAGCAGGCAACCCTGTCACGGAAATCAAAAAAGCAATCAAATTAAATCGTTTACCTTTGATGAACTTCGGATGTTTTCACTCACGAGACTCCCAGGTAGACAGCCAAAGTTCATTTTTTCCCAAAATATTATTTTTGTAGGCGAAATAGCTCCGTTTGTTCACGTTTGGCTAAGAAATCGCCCGGAAATTGCGGTCACCACAACGCCGAAAAATATTCCAAATTAGCTCCATAATATCGACAGAAACATGGCAAACGTTGTTTAGAATCCATCCTCAAGGTGTCTTTCTAATATCTATTGGATAATATATCCGTCGGGACAATTCGTTTTTCACTAGGACCGATTGTAATGGCTACCTCTGTATTTTACGCGAGAATCTCTCTCGGAGCCACCATGTGACCACTTACGCAATGTGGCCACCTACGGCTATTCTTCAACAGAGTAAGCGTAAGCTCGTTGATACATTCACAGCTGAATAGGGAGTCATTGGAACGCAGCGCTTTCAAAACCTGGGGCACTTCCGGATTGGATTTTTCTCAGGCTTTCGCCTGCAACATAATTTCTGTTATATTCACAGACAATATCTTTACAGTTTTGGAAACGTTAGTGTTGTCTATCCAAAGCTGTCAATTATATGCATATTCTAGCATCTTTTCCTGGCAAAATATCCCGTTTAAAACGAGAATGTTTTTTTTCCCAAAAATGAAAATACTGCCCCCTAACACCAGGAGGTTGAGGCTCCTCTGTCCTCCACTCGTTACCTGTATTAATGGCACCTGTTTGAACTTGTTATCAGTATAAAAGACACCTGTCCACAACCTCAAACAGTCACACTCCAAACTCCACTATGGCCAAGACCAAAGAGCTGTCAACGGATACCAGAAACAAAATTGTAGACCTGCAACAGGCTGGGAAGACTGAACCTGCAATAGGTAAGCAGCTTGGTTGGAAGAAATCAACTGTGGGAGCAATTATTAGGAAATGGAAGACATACAAGACCACTGATAATCTCCCTCGATCTGGGGCTCCACGCAAGATCTCACCCTAGTTAATGACCTGCAGAGAGCTGAGACCAAAATAACAAAGCCTACCATCAGTGTAACACTACGCCGCCAGGGACTCAAATCCTGCAGTGCCAGACGTGTCCCCCTGCTTAAGCCAGTACATGTCCAGGCTCATCTGAAGTTTGCTAGAGAGCATTTGGACGATCCAGAAGAAGATTGGGAGAATGTCATATGGTCAGATGAAACCAAAATATAACTTTTTGGTAAAAACTCAACTCGTCGTGTTTGGAGGACAAAGAATGCTGAGTTGCATCCAAAGGACACCATACCTACTGTGAAGCATGGGGGTGGAAACATCATGCTTTGGGGCTGTTTTTCTGCAAAGGGACCAGGACGACTGATCCGTGTAAAGGAAAGAATGAATGGGGCCATGTATCGTGAGATTTTAAGTGAAAACCTCCTTCCATCAGCAAGGGTATTGAAGATGAAACATGGCTGGGTCTTACAGCATGACAATGATCCCAAACACACCGCCCGGGCAACGAAGGAGTGGCTTCGTAAGAAGCATTTCAAGGTCCTGGAGTGGCCTAGCCAGTCTCCAGATCTCAACACTATAGAACATCTTTGGAGGGAGTTGAAAGTCCGTGTTGCCCAGCAACAGCCACAAAACATCACTGCTCTAGAGGAGATCTGCATGGAGGAATGGGCCAAAATACCAGCAATAGTGTGTGAAACCCTTGTGAAGACTTACAGAAAACGTTTGACCTCTGTCATTGCCACAAAGGGTATATAACAAAGTATTGAGAACTTTTGTTATTGACCAAATACTTATTTTCCACCATAATTTGCAAATAAATTCATTAAAAATCCTACAATGTGATTTTCTGGATTTTTTTTTCTCATTTTGTCTGTCACAGTTGAAGTGTACCTATGATGAAAATTACAGGCCTCTCATCTTTTTAAGTTGGAGAACTTGCACAATTGGTGGCTGACTAAATACTTTTTTTGCCCCACTGTACATGTAAGTGCCAGACATGCACACAAACATATACAGTTGGCATTGCTGTTATGATTTTAGTTGTCCTTGATGTCCTTCGTTTTTTTTGTTGTTTTTGGCATTGTTGTTTGCGGTTTTCTGTTTTTCTCTTTAGTTCATTCTCTTGGTTGTTGGTGTAAAAGTAAAGATAAATTCATAGAAAAAGACTCAAGTTAAATACCCCAGTAAAATACTACTTGAGGTATCAAAAGTAAAAGTATGAATAATTTCAAAATCCTTATATTAGGAAAACCTGATATAATTTATGAACGAAGCATGTGCTTTAGTGAGTCCGCAAGATCAAAGGCAGATGACCAGGGATGTTCTCTTTTTTCTTTTTTTTTTTTTACCCCTTTTTCTCCCCAATTTCGTGGTATCCAATTGTTGTAGTAGCTACCATCTTGTCTCATTGCTACAACTCCCGTACGGGCTCGGGAGAGACGAAGGCTGAATGTCATGCGTCCTCCGATACACAACCCAACCAGCCGTACTGCTTCTTAACACAGCGTGCATCCAACCCTGAAGCCAGCCGCACCAATGTGTCGGAGGCTACACCGTGCACCTGGCAACCTTGGCTAGTGCGCACTGCGCCCGGCCCGCCACAGGAGTCGCTGGTGCGCGATGAGACAAGGAGATCCCTACCGACCAATCACTCCCTAACCCGGACGACGCTAGGCCAATTGTGCGTCGCCCCACGGACCTCCCGGTCGCGGCCGGGGGACTCTGATGGCACAGCTGGCGCTGCAGTATAGCGCCCTTAACCACTGCGCCACCCGGGAGGCCAGGGATGTTCTCTTGATAAGTACGTGAATTGGACCCTTTTCCTGTCAAAATGTAACAAGAACTTTTGGGTGTCAGGGAAAATGTATGGAGTAAAAGGTATATCATTTTCTTTAGGAATGCAGTGAAGTAAAAGTTGGCAAAAATATAAATAGTAAAGTACAGATACCACAAAAAAAACTACTTAAGTAAAAATACTAACACTAGTTTAAATAAGTAGTTTACACCACTGTCCATAGGTCATCCCTCTAGACTGTCCGGAGCTGGTGCCTTACAGCTGTAGTTATCAACTTAGGATAGTGCCCTAAGCAACACACCACTAAGTATGACCGCCCTAGATATGACAGACAACATTTTATGATAGAGTAATTTAACCACAAGAATGGACATATAGAGGAAAGTCCAATTAGATGATGGTGTGGTAAGTACATTACCGTTCAAAAGTTTGGGGTCACTTAGAAATGTCCTTGTTTGTGAAATAAAATAAAATATTTTGTCCATTAAAATAACACCAAATTGATCAGAAATACAGTGTAGACATTGTTAATGTTGTAAATGACTATTGTATCTGGAAACAGATGATTTTTAATGGAATATCTACATAGGCCTACAGAGGCCCATTATCAGCAACCATCACTCCTGTGTTCCAATGTCACGTTGTGTTAGCTAATCCAAGTTTATAATTTTAAAAGGCTAATTGATCATTAGAAAAACCTTTTGCAATTATGCTAGCACAGCTGAAACTGTTGTCCTGATTAAAGAAGCAATAAAACTGTCCTTTAGACTACTTGAGTATCTGGAGCATCAGCATTTGTGGGTTCAATTACAGGGTAGGGGGCAGTATTTTCACATCCTGATGAAAAGCATGCTTAAAGTAAACTGCCTGTTACTCAGGCCCAGAAGCTAGGATATGCATATAATTGGTAGATTTGGAAAGAAAACACTCTAAAGTTTCTAAAACTGTTAAAATAATGTCTGAGTATAACAGAACTGATATGGCAGGCGAAAACAGCAATCTACACACAAGACCCCTTTAATGAAAAGCAAAAACAGATTTAAAAAAAATATATTTAAAAATGTAGGGTTAGTGTATTAATAATAAAAAATAAAAAAAGTATTCAGACCCTTTGCTATGAGACTCAAATTGAGCTCCGATGCATCCTGTTTCCATTGATCATCCTTGAGAGGTTTCTACTACTTGATTGGAGGTCTGTAGTAAATTCAACTGATTGGAAATTATTTGGAAAGGCACATACACCTGTCTATATAATGTCCCACAGCTGACAGTGCATGTCAGAGGAAAACCCAAGCCATGAAGTCGAAGGAATTGTTCGTAGAACTCCGAAACAAGATTGTGTTGAAGCACAGATCTGGGGAAGGGTACCAAACATTTCTGCAGCATTGAAGGTCCGCAAGACCACAGTGATCTCCATCATTCTTAAAATGGAAGACCTTTTGAACCACCAAGACTCTTCCTAGAAAGTGTGCAATCAGGGGAGAAGGGCCTTGGTCAGGGAGGTGGCCAAGAACCGGATGGTCACTGACAGATTTATAGAGTTCCTATGTGGAGATGGGAGAACCTTCCAGAAGGACAACCATCTCTGCAGCACTCCACCAATCAGGCCATTATGGTAGAGTGGCCAGACAAAAGCCACTCCTCATGACAGCCCGCTTGGAGTTTGCCAAAGGGCACCTAAAGACTCTCAGACCATGAGAAACAAGATTCTCTGGTCTGAAGAAAGCAAGATTGAACTCTTTGGCCTGAATGCCAAGTGTCACGTCTTCTGCGGCAGGGACTGGGCGGCAAAGACGAATGGAGCAAAGTACAGAGAGATACTTAATGAAAACCTACTCCAGAGTGCTCAGGACCTCAGACAGAGGCAAAGTTTCACCTTCCAACAGAACAATGGCCCTAAGCATGCAGCAAGTCTCTGATTATCCTTGAGTGGCCCAGCCAGAGCCATGGACTTGAACCTGATTGAACATCTCTGAAGAGACCTGAAAATAGCTGTGCAGCAACACTCCCCATCCAACCTGACAGAGCTTGAGAGGATCTGCAGAGAAGAATGGGAGAAACTCCCCAAATACAGGTGTGCCAAGCTTGTAGTGTCATACCCCAAAATACTCGAGGATGTAGTCACTGTCAAAGGTGCTTCAACAAAGTACTGCATAAAGGGTCAGAATACTTATGTAAATGTGATATTTCAGTTTATTTTAATTCACAAAAATGTCTAAAACCCTGTTTTTGCTTTGTCATTATGGGGTATTGTATGTAGATTGAGGGAATGTATTAAATTGCAGAATAAGGCTGTAACCTAACAAAATATGGAAAAAGTCAAAAGGGTCTAAATTACAATCCTTAGGCACTGTGATTCTGAGGCTGAGACTCCCACAGTCACTCGCCTCTCTACCGGTCATTAGAGGTCAACTCCAGAGCAGGGGAGCCATGCCTTTAGTAAGTTAATACAATAGCAGGCTCAAGAGGAGAGAATACACTTGACTCAGCGTTAAGAGGGCTCAGAGAGCACCCGTGCACAAACAGACGCGCGCACACACACTAAAATGACTGCTCAGCATATAAAATATGCCTCCTTTCGAGAGTGACTGGCTGACAGCACTGCAGAAATAGAGAGGTGATATAGAGGTGGCTCCTAAACACACCACATCCAAATTCATGACATTACCTCTTCTCTTGGTATTTTAATTAGAGCCGGGAGAACCTGTGGGTTTTGCCAACATCACCTGTGTAGTAGAAACTCGAAGGATAATTTATCTACGGGTCATTCCGCAATTAATCACCATTATCATTCCCACAGGCTGTGAATTTAAAAAGAGTCAACTGCTGGGGCTGGGCGGTCCTCTCAATCGTGCTCTGAGGCACTGACACAGACTGTGAATGAGGAGCTAGTATTAGAGGGCTTTTCACACTGCATGATCTTAGCCCTGGGCTTTGTGCAGAGCAGATTATTTAGGTCCCCCCAATCGGAATCTTTTCAACCAAAAACTTCATAGACCTCGAGGAGTGCGGGCCTGACAGCAGAGGGACATTTTGGAGCTTGTCGTACCAAAGTACAGCATGAGGGTAATTGTTAAATCAGCCCTCGAACAGGGACTATGGAGGCACCTCAATGTTCCAACCCATGCAAGGTATTGAGGAGCTTGGTTCTAAAACAGTTCAGTTGGTGAAATGAGATGCTATCCACTATCTCCATGCTAGATTAAGCTCTCAAACAGAGTTGAGCATTACAGATGCCCTGCTGACACAGAGATATTACAAAATGGTAAAGGCTCTCTTTAAAAACAAAAAAGGTCTGAGAAAAAAAATGCAGCAGATGTGAGGAAAGTGGCAAAACATTACAAATGCACTGCATTAAACATGCATGTTGCTGTGCCCATCCTCCTGAGCCTGGACAGGGCAGGCTAAACACATGGGGCAGCTAGCCAAGTCTCCTGGCTACACAGAGGGAGAACAACAGCTATTCTGTCCCCAGTTCCTACTACTCACTCCCCAGCTAAACCACACTGCCCTCTGTGACCTCCAAACAGGCTGTCTTTGAATAATCCAGAATAACACTGCTCTAATGGTGACAACCAACAGCGCAGTATCAGAGAATCTGCTGATACTGCACTTTATGAAGGCTAAAGGAAGGAACTGAGCTCATTTAGCAAGAGAAGAAATGAGGTACACATACCTGGAGAAGGGTGGATGTGTGCGTGATGAAATACACACACACACACACACACACACACAGAGAGTTAGGAGAACAAAGTCTCCTAAGGCATGAATAATTCCAGGCTGCTCCAGTAACAGTACGTCTTCAGACTACAGTATACAGGACAGGTATGCACTAGGCAGCGCTCTAAGACAGGACCTGCCTGGGGAATAATGATGGCTGCCTGCCTGCCATCCTGCTAGAGACAGCCTGCATTTAAATACAGGGAACAACCACTTAGGCTAGAACAGGACGTGCTGTCACAGACATGATCCAGGACTCTCAATTACCTTCCTGAGAAGCAGAACTTTTGCCTGGGGAGCAGTTCTCAACAGGGGACTATAGAATACTCAATAATAAGTTTGTACTGGTACAGCTTGTCATTGGTGTGAGCTACAACTTTGGATAATGGTGACAATAGTCTAAAAGAACAGCACATGATTTTATTTTTATCAGTGTGATACTCAGCTGGCATGGAGTTTATGCCCTTTAAAAGCACTGCAGTCTGCAGCAATTAGAGAAATCGCTGATGTAGTCCATCTTAGACTTGACCTCCTGACCTCACTGATCCAGTTTAACTCTCAGAGGAGGTCAACGGTTTGGAGAATACAATTACTTAAGCGCTGCCACTGATTAAGAGCCTACTTCTAAAGGTTGACTGAAGGGATTAGAAACAGCTTCCAGACTGTCATCATACCTTACTATCCTAGTAACTAGCTCACTGCACACTTGTGTTATACAATTGTTATTTATGTAGGTCTACATACACACAGGTTGGCTATTAGTGAGATGGGGGCTGGTGGGGTCTTACCTGGAGAGACAGCCAGCTGAAAGTGATGTAGCTTGTTCTCATCAGGGAAGCTGGCTTTACACGTACCTAAGGTGGGGAGGTGGTGAGAGAGAGGATAAGGGCATATCTCTCAGTTGTTATTAGCCAACATTTACAGTTGAATTGATATTTTCTTGGAAATGTACATAGTTATCTTAAATTCAAATATATTATGTGTACATTATAAATCTAGGTCTACACTATCTTTGTTATCTCTATGTTATGCTAATACAGTACCGGTCAAACGTTTTAGAACACCTACTCATTCAAGGGTTTTTCTTCATTTTTACTATTTTCTACATTGTAGAATACTAGTGAAGACATCAACACTATCAAATAACATATGGAATAATGTAGTAACCAAAAGTATTGAACAAATCAAAATATATTTTACAATTGAGATTCTTCAAATAGCCACCCTTTGTGCACTGCTGTCATCAAGGCATTATTGGCATTCCCTCAACCAGCTTCACCTGGAATGCTTTTCCAACAGTCTTGAAGGAGTTCCCACATATGCTGAGCACTTGTTAGCTGCTTTTCCTTCACTCTGAGGTCCGACTCATCCCAAACCATCTCAATTTGGTTGAGGTCGGGGGATTGTGGAGGCCAGGTCATCTGACGCAGCACTCCATCACTCTCCTTATTGGTCACATAGCCCTTACACAGCCCGGAGGTGTGTTGGGTCATTGTCCTGTTGAAAAACAAATGATAATGGAACTAAGCCCAAACCAGATGGGATGGCGTATCACTGCAGAATGCTGTGGTAAACCTGCTGGTTAAGTGTACCTTGAATTCTAAATAAAATCACTGACATTGTCACCAGCAAAGCACACCCACACCTTCTCCTCCATGCTTCACAGTGGGAACCACATATGCAGAGAGCATCCGTTCACCCACACCGTGTCTCACAAAGACACCGCAGTTGGAACCAAAAATCTCAAATTTCGACTCCAGACCAAAGGATACATTTCCCCGGGCTAATGTCCATTGTGTTTCTTGGACCAAACAAGTCTCTTCAGTAGTGGTTTCTTTGCAACAATTCGACCATGAAGGCCTGAGTCACGCAGTCTCCTCTGAACAGTTAATGTTGAGATGTGTCTGTTACTTGAACTCTGAAGAATTTATTTGGGCTGCAATTTCTGAGGCTGGTGACTCTAATGAATGTGTCCTCTGCAGCAGAGGTAACTCTGGGTCTTCCATTCCTGTGGCGGTCCTCATGAGAGCCAGTTTCATCATAGCGCTTGATGGTTTTTGCAGATGCACTTGAAGAAACTTTCAAAGTTCTTGAAATTTTCCGTAATTACTGACCTTCTCTTTGCTTATTTGAGCTGTTCTTGCCATTATATAGACTTAGTCTTTTACCAAATAGGGCTACCTACTTTGTCACAACAAAACTGATTGGCTCAAAAGCATTAAGGAAAGAAATTCCACAAATTAACTTTTAATAGGACGCAACATTAATTGAAATGCATTCCAGGTGATACTGGTTGAGAGAGAATGCCATGAAGCTGGTTGAGAGAGAATGCCAAGAGTGTGCAAAGCTGTCATCAAGGCAAAGGATGGCTATTTGAAGAATCTCAAATATATTTTAATTTGTTTAACACTTTTTTGGTTACTACATGATTCCATGTGTTATTTCATAGTTTTGACGTCTTTACTATTATTCTACAATGTAGAAAATAGTCTAAATAAAGAAAAACCCTTGAATGAGTAGATGTTCTAAAACATTTGACCGGTGGTGTATATATATCAATGGAGCACTGTATTTGGCTATAAAAGTAAGAAGTAGAAGTCTATGATCATCATCCATTTTCCAGTGGCTCTTATTCTCCCCCTGGTGTTCAGACAGGAGCACTACAGCCGAGCCATCCACCGCTGCCTGCAACTGACTCTTCAGTTACTAATGAGCCATGGGAACATCAAACACATCATTCACATGAATCCGCAACTTTTTTTATGTTGCACTGCATACACTTACTAGGAAGGTTGGCTTCAAGTTCTGCAACTTCTGCAATATGAGAGAGAGAGACAGAGAGAGAGAGAGAGAGAGAGAGAGTCGTCAAACTAAAACTAAGAATCCTGATTGTGTGGGTAGCTAGGAGAGCGCAGTCAGTGGTGTGCACCAAATCCTAAGGGAACAACATCATATCCCACGCTCCCTTCCCTTCTCTCTCAGCCCCGTGTTGTTGGAATGCTACAAACTTACTAGAAAACACCCCTGCAAAAAAAAGTTACCTTATCATTCATAGGCTGAATGTGTGACTGAAACAAATATTATGAAATGGTAGCTACAGTAATTATTTACCTCATAAATCAGGTTGTAAATTAATCAAAACAAAGACAATATGATTGATAAACCTGCAGACAGTTCAGCAAATAATTTGTACCACAGTCAGGTTGTCTACAGTTTCAAGTTAATGTCACAGGCATTTCACTGTACTTGTGCACTTCTTGCAAACTCTAAATCCAAAAATACAGTAATCAATATAGCACTAAACATGAGAAAAAACAAAACAAGCAATAAAAATAAGACGACAAGTAAGTATATACAGGGTCAGTTCCAGAACCATAAATACAATGGGCAGGGACACTGGAGTGGAGGGAGGGAGATGTACAGTACAGTGGTGAGGTGACTAGGCATCAGTATATACTGTATGATAAACAGAGTAGCAGCAGTGTATATGATGATTGTATGAAAAGTTGAGTATAAATGTAAACTCATCAAAAAAAGAAACGTCCTCTCACTGTCAACTGCGTTTATTTTCGGAAAACCTAACATCTGTAGATATTTCTATGAACATAACAACTGAGACAAACTGAACAAGTTCCAGAGACATGTGACTAACAGAAATGGAATACTGTGTCCCTGAACAAAGGGGGGTCCAAATCAAAAGTAAGTCAGTATCTGGTGTGGCCACCAGCTGCATTAAGTACTGCAGTGCATCTCCTCCTCATGGACTGCCCCAGATTTGCCCGTTCTTGCTGTGAGATGTTACCCCATTCTTCTACCAAGGCACCTGCAAGGTCCCAGACATTTCTGTGGGGGGGGGGGGGGGGGGGGGGGGGCTAGCCCTCCCTCACCCTCCGATCCAACAGGTTCCAGACGTTCTCAATGGGATTGAGTGCCGGGCTCTCCGCTGGCCATAGCAGATCACTGACAGAATGAGCAGTATGGCTGGTGGCATTGTCATGCTGGAGGGTCATGTCAGGATGAGCCTGCAGGAAGGGTACCACGAGGGAGGAGGATGTCTTCCCTGTAACGCACAGCATTGAGATGGCCTGCAATGACAACAAGCTCAGTCCGATGATGCTGCGACACACCGCCCCAGAACATGACGGAGCCTCCACCTCCAAATCGATCCTGCTCCAGAGTACCCTAACCCTAACCCGAAACCAACCATCACCCCTAGTGAGACAAAACCGCGACTCATTAGTGAAGAGCACTTTTTGTCAGTCCTGTCTGGTCCAGCGACGGTGGGTTTGTGCCCATTGGCGACATTGTTGCCGGTGATGTCTGGTGAGGACCTGCCTTACAACAGGCCTACCAGCCCTCTGTCCAGCCTCTCTCTGCCTATTGTTGACAGTCTGAGCACTGAGGGACGGATTGTGCGTTCCTGGTGTAACTCGGGCAGTCGTTGTTGCCATCCTGTACCTGACCCGCAGGTGTGATGTTCGGATGTACCGATCCTGTGCAGGTGTTGTTACACGTGGTCTGCCACTGCAATGACGATCAGCTGTCTGTCCCGTCTCCCTGTAGTGCTGTCTTAAACAGAACCCAAACCGGCTGTGCGAGTGTGCCATCCTGCACCATTGTGCATACATTTATTTTGTCTCCCGACACCAAACGCGATCACGACACGCAGGTTCAAATATCAAAACAAACTCTATACCAATTACATTAATTTGTGGACAGGTGGAAAAGCATTAAACACTTATGGTACTTCAGTTAGTTAGCTTGCTAGCTAATTTGTCCTATTTAGCTAGCTTGCTGTTGCTAGCTAGCTATTTTGTCCTGGTTGTTATTTTCCATGAAATGCACAAGGTCCTCTACTCTACAATTAATCCACACATTAAACGGTCAAACTAATCGTTTCTAGTCATCTCTCCTCCTTCCAGGCTTTTTCTTCGCTTGGCAACTTTTATAAATTAGGTGCATTACCGCCACTGACCTCTTTCGTCTTTCAGTCACCCATGTGGGTATAACCAATGAGGAGATGGCACGTGGGTACCCGCTTCCTTCTGCAGGACTTGCAGCGTGATCTGCATCAGAAATAGAACTGATTTCTATTTTAGCCCTTGGCAACGCAGATGCTCGTTGGGGCGTGCGAGCAGTGTGGGTGCAATAATTGAATAACATAGATTTCTAAATGTATTTTGCAACGCAGATCTCAGCGATCACTGCTTCATTGCCTGTATCCGTAATGGGTCAGCGGTTAAACGACCTCCACTCATCACTGTCAAACGCTCCCTGAAACACTACAGCGAGCAGGTCTTTCTAATCGACCTGGCCGGGGTATCCTGGAAGGATATTGATCTCATCCCGTCAGTAGAGGATGCCTGGTTATTTTTTGTAATTTTATTATTATTTTTTTTTAATGCTAACCATCTTAAATAAGCATGCCCCATTCAAGAAATGTAGAACCAGGAGCAGATATAGCCCTTGGTTCTCCCCAGACCTGACTGCCCTTAACCAACACAAAAATATCCTATGGCGTTCTGCATTAGCATCGAACAGCCCCCGTGATATGCAGCTGTTCAGGGAAGCTAGAAACCATTATACACAGGCAGTTAGGAAAGCTAAGGCTAGCTGTTTCAAGCAGAAATTTGCTTCCTGCAACACTAACTCAAAAAAGTTCTGGGACACTGTAAAGTCCATGGAGAATAAGAACACCTCCTCCCAGCTGCCCACTGCACTGAAGATAGGAAACACTGTCACCACTGATAAATGCACTATAATTGAGAATTTCAATAAGCATTTTTCTACGGCTGGCCATGCTTTCCACCTGGCTACCCCTTCCCCGGTCAACAGCACTGCACCCCCCACAGCAACTCGCCTAAGCCTTCCCCATTTCTCCTTCTCCCAAATCCAATCAGCTGATGTTCTGAAAGAGCTGCAAAATCTGGACCCCTACAAATCAGCCGGGCTAGACAATCTGGACCCTTTCTTTCTAAAATGATCTGCCGAAATTGTTGCCACCCCTATTACTAGCCTGTTCAACCTCTTTCGTGTAGTCTGAGATTCCCAAAGATTGGAAAGCAGCTGCGGTCATCCCCCTCTTCAAAGGGGGGGACACTCTTGACCCAAACTGCTACAGACCTATATCTATCCTACCCTGCCTTTCTAAAGTCTTCGAAAGCCAAGTCAACAAACAGATTACAGACCATTTCGAATTTCACCATACCTTCTCTGATATGCAATCTGGTTTCAGAGCTGGTCATGGGTGCACCTCAGCCACGCTCAAGGTCCTAAACGATATCATAACCGCCATCGATAAGAAACATTACTGTGCAGCCGTATTCATTGATCTGGCCAAGGCTTTCGACTGTCAATCACCACATCGGCAGACTTGACAGCCTTGGTTTCTCAAATGATTGCCTCGCCTGGTTCACCAACTACTTCTCTGATAGAGTTCAGTGTGTCAAATCGGAGGGTCTGCTGTCCGGACCTCTGGCAGTCTCTATGGGGGTGCCACAGGGTTAAATTCTTGGACCGACTCTCTTCTCTGTATACATCAATGATGTCGCTCTTGCCGCTGGTGAGTCTCTGATCCACCTCTACGCAGACGACACCATTCTGTATACTTCTGGCCCTTCTTTGGACACTGTTAACAAGCCTCCAGGCAAGCTTCAATGCCATACAACTATCCTTCCGTGGCCTCCAATTGCTCTTAAATACAAGTAAAACTAAATGCATGCTCTTCAACCGATCGCTGCCTGCACCTGCCCGCCTGTCCAACATCACTACTCTGGACGGCTCTGACTTAGAATACGTGGACAACTACAAATACCTATGTGTCTGGTTAGACTGTAAACTCTCCTTCCAGACCCACATCAAACATCTCCAATCCAAAGTTAAATCTAGAATTGGCTTCCTATTTCACAACAAAGCATCCTTCACTCATGCTGCCAAACATACCCTTGTAAAACTGACCATCCTACCAATCCTCAACTTTGGCGATGTCATTTACAAAATAGCCTCCAATACCCTACTCAACAAATTGGATGCAGTCTATCACAGTGCCATCCGTTTTGTCACCAAAGCCCCATATACTACCCACCATTGTGACCTGTACGCTCTCGTTGGCTGGCCCTCGCTTCATACTCGTCGCCAAACCCACTGGCTCCATGTCATCTACAAGACCCTGCTAGGTAAAGTCCCCCCTTATCTCAGCTCGCTGGTCACCATAGCATCACCCACCTGTAGCACACGCTCCAGCAGGTATATCTCTCTGGTCACCCCCAAAACCAATTA
This sequence comes from Oncorhynchus mykiss, assembly GCF_013265735.2. Taxonomy (NCBI): domain Eukaryota; kingdom Metazoa; phylum Chordata; class Actinopteri; order Salmoniformes; family Salmonidae; genus Oncorhynchus; species Oncorhynchus mykiss. The sequence goes on from NC_048567.1 coordinate 54,585,185, forward strand.
TTTCTTTGGCCGCCTCTCCTTCCAGTTCTCTGCTGCCAATGACTGGAACGAACTACAAAAATCTCTGAAACTGGAAACACTTATCTCCCTCACTAGCTTTAAGCACCAACTGTCAGAGCAGCTCACAGATTACTGCACCTGTACATAGCCCACCTATAATTTAGCCCAAACAACTACCTCTTGCCCTACACTATTTATTGTATTTATTTTGCTCCTTTGCACCCCATTATTTATTTCTACTTTGCACATTCTTCCACTGCAAATCTACCATTCCAGTGTTTTACTTGCTATTTTGTATTTACTTTGCCACCATGGCCTTTTTTTGCCTTTACCTCCCTTATCTCACCTCATTTGCTCACATCGTATATAGACTTGTTTATACTGTATTATTGACTGTATGTTTGTTTTACTCCATGTGTAACTCTGGGTCGTTGTATGTGTCGAACTGCTTTGCTTTATCTTGGCCAGGTCGCAATTGTAAATGAGAACTTGTTCTCAACTTACCTACTCGGTTAAATAAAAAAAATAAAAAAACCCTTGCGCACGTGACACGAGCGGTGTGGTCAGCCTATTAGGCGTGTCACAGTTCGGACATGGCAATTTATTGCCCTGGCCACATCTGCAGTCCTCATGCCTCCTTGCAGCATGCAGATGAGCAGGGACCCTGGGCATCTTTCTTTTGGTGTTTTTCTGAGTCGGTAGAAAGGCCACTTTAGTGTCCTACGTTTTCATAACTGTGACCTTAATTGCCTACCGTCTGTAGGCTGTTAGTGTCTTAACGACCGTTCCGCAGGTGCATGTTCATTAATTGTTTATGGCTCATTGAACAAGCATAGGAAACAGTGTTTAAACCCTTTACAATGAGCATGTGTGAAGTTATTTGGAGTTTTACAAATTATCTTTGAAAGACCGGGTCCTAAAAAGGGGGCTGTTTCTTTTTTTGCTGAGTTTATGTGTATATTATGTGTGTGTGAGCAAATGATGGAATGAGTGCTTGTATGTGTGTTGGAGTGTCAGTGTGTGTGTGTAGGGCCCTGAGAATGTGCATAGAGACAGTGCAAAAAAAGTAAATAAAAACAAGGGTCAACTCAGATGACTGTACAGTAACTGTAACCTCAACCTCACTAGGGAGTCCTGTGGGGAGAGAAGGGGTTACTCTTTTGTGTTCCCCTTTCCTTACTATCTCTGCCGGTGCCGAGGTGAGAAGTAACTTATCTTCCTCTAGGTACAGCTTAGGAGCTTCGATACAGTGCTGTGCAAGCAATATTAAAATAATAAATCATGACACAATTGTGAATGGACTGTCTGTACTGCATATGTATTATGAATGGGTACTGGGCTATTTCCATCAATACAATTCATTGGACTGATGCAGTTTCAGCTCCACACCTTTACAGAAAGAAAAGCATGTTCCCTCCCTCAGATCTCAGAGGGAGTATTGGACTGTGTACTTTGTGGCAAACTGCCTTCAGTGGATGTTAGGGTGAATGATTAAAAGAGGATAAACTTTGGACATTATGCCCCAGTGGTAAGACACAAAACAGTAATAGCTACGGACAAGGAGGTAGAGAAGGAGGGAGGTGGAGAAAGAGGAGGGAGGACACATGTGAATCTGTCAGGGAGTCTAGAGGAGCGGATGACGACGAAGCTACATCCGGACAGTGTTCCTGTTCTGCTAACGTTCAAAGCCCACCTCCTCAATCACTAGACAGATAGGCACAACCAGAGATGTTTGACTCTAGCTAGCTATTCAGGAAACTCTAGAGGAAGTGGTAAAATGTGACCTTGCGACGGTATCGGCTCTGCACTGTGTAGGCTAAGAGCATCCAAACATAACAGACAACTCAAATGACAGACATAATTTGACAACTTTTTCTGCCCTTGATGGGGAATTTGTCTTGACCTGACCAACACAGGAAATTAACAAAAATAATAAAAGCCATTAATGTAACTCAAAGAAGAAAAAAAAATACTTGGAGGAATCACAGAGAAGAAACTGATGAAAGAACATCCACAGTGACTGAACAGAAAGACATCCATTCTCCTTTGCATAAGATGGGCTTCTGACCTGGAATTTGAATGGATTTTTAAAGAAAGCAGAACTACAGAGTTTGAAACAGAACATGGAGTGTGGAGGAATAAAATTAGAGGAGATTGGTCAAGGACAGACGATTAAGGGACTGGGATGGTGAGACTATAGAGAAGAAGAGTGAGCAACAGGAATACAGGGATCAAAATGTAAAGAACTAAAGACAGTGTGAAAAGATTAAAAAAGAAAGACGGACAGATTTGAATTTCTTTGAAATTCATGAGAAGAGCATTAGGTTCACCCAGATGCTAGAAGTCTGAAAATACTAACTGGAGGAGATGGATAGATACATTTACAGAAGGTCATGTGTGTTGTACCTTTGATGAGCAGCCGGTCCCTGATAGAGACTCTGTGAGAGGAGTCGGAGGGGCCCCCAGGGGCCCTGCCAGTCTTCACCCCCTCGTCCCTCTTCAGTTTACTGGCCAACGTCAGCATGGCTACCCTACGCTCTCTCTTGAAAACACACAATAACAGCAGTGGATCAGTGTGGGACATGATGCATAAGAGACAGGGATGTAGTGATATTACAATACAATATGACCAATTCATAATAGTAGTAGGCTATAGACAACATGAAAGGAGAAATAAAAGAACGAAATAAGCCTGAATACACTTCCCTTTGCTTGATGTTCACATTACATGAAGTGAGGTCTTGCCAGAGCGTGTACAGGTGCTAACTGCTACCCACAAAGCCCTTTGTCCCACCAGCGTGTGGCTGGGTATGTTAGTTGTGTCTTCTTGTCCCCTGCAGGCCCAGTGGAATTGGGACACTTAGCACCCCTGGGACTCAAAAAGTCACTGCATCCCCCATATGCCACTGCAGCAACAAAGTTGCTGAGAACAGCAGTGGCTGCTCAATCACATAACCTGATGACTTATTCATGCACCTGCAACATTCACTGTCGATAGGAACTACATGTGATGTGAAACATGTCTGATAGACTGGCACACCTAACGGAATTAATCCAAAAATCACTTAGCTTGGCCACCGGCAGCCAGAACCCAAGTCAGCTACTTGATGTTAACACTGTCATGCGAGACCACAAAATCAGTGGTATTCAGTTATAACAAGACTTCTTTGTGGAGCTACCTTCCATTGTACTTTCGCCAGTGCTGTTACTTAGCCTACATAGAGTTTGACAGTTTAATAGTGATTAGTCATTTAAGTCAGAGTTAATTCAAGCATTACTCTAAAACACAAAGCCCATGTCTGATAGCTCCTCTGTGTGTTTTAATGGGCTGAACTTCTCCTCAATCACTTCCCTATGCTACATTCTACCACCACAGAGAAGAGACCAACCAACCAGCACTTGACCTTCAGCAAACAGAAACACTGTTGTCACAAAGAACAACTCTAGCTAACAACTTACACCTTGCATTCCCTTTAGGTGTGCAGTTGGATATGGGCTAGGTGTAAAGCAATGTCCCAGTGGCTTGGGCAGGAGGCAGGCTAGGGTAAAGGCATAGAGGTTAGGTGTTGTTTTCAAACCAAGTCCCAACAGTAACCATTTCCCAAGTCAGTCCTTATGGACCCAGATTCGTCCTAGTCGAATTCATGTTTGTCCCAGACATAACAGAAAACGACATAACTGCTTAAAAACATTAAGGGGAGAGGTAGTATTAACTTCCCAGCTGTTCCCGCCTTTGATCACAATGTGTAGACTAATCCCAGCCAGGCTAATTAAGAGGAAATAATAAAGAGTTTACACTGATTAGGTGTTCTATATCCAATTAGACTGACACTGAGAGATGGTACACAGGGCTGCAGGCACTCTTTAAGGGGTACGGAGACGGTTGATTTGGAGCGTATCGCAGTGTTGCAATGTAATTTTTCGTCACAAAAATGGAGGCTTCGTGTACTAGTCTCCGAAATCCAACGTACAGTACTCCTGCGCATATGAAAAGTGCCATGCTTCATTTTAGACGTGATTCATACGTGATTCTAGGCTACTTTGAAATTTGAAAACAGCTGTAGCCCTTTACTTTTTTTTCTTCTTCTATGTGACAAAAAATGACAACATTCTATTTTTAGCTGATATGGGAGCGAATACATTGAAGCAGCATATCAAATTTGATAATGTTGTAGGTCACACTGGAGTCTTTCCACCTCCAAAAGCACAAGAAAGAGCAGACACCATCTAAGATTGTTTCTGTAGTTAGAAAAGTAACATTTGCATTCTTGAAACATTATTTTGTTGGAATATAATTAAAGAAATTAAACTAATTGATTGCACCGAAATTGGCCATTTTAATTTATAGGACTCACATAATCTATATATATATCTATATATATATAGATCCTAACATCCGATTTGGACCATTGGTCTAATTCTTCCCAACAATGATCAAAAGCCGCCAACGGACCCCACACCAATCCCACCCCAACAACCAGTATACAGTATCAGTTATGTCTCCGTGTCATCCTTCGTAATGTAATCTATGTGAAGCTGGTGATGTTGTATTTCCCGTTTGGAGAAATTAGCCATTGAAGTCGATTGCATTATTTAACGTAAATGTGTTAAATAAAACAGTGTGTTCGGCCCGCCTTTTCCTGTAGTCTACGATCAGCTACGTAGTCTTGCTCACATTGAGGGAGAGGTTGTTGTCCTGGCACCACACTGACAGTTAGTTCTCTGACATCCTCCCTATAGGTTGTCTCATCGTTGTCGGTGATCAGGCCTACCACTGTTGTGTCATCAGCAAACTTAATGATGGTGTTGGAGTCGTGTTTCGCCATGCAGTCGTGGGTGAACAGGGAATACAGGCGGGGACTAAGTACACACCCCTGAGGGGCCCCAGTGTTAAGGATCAGCATGGCAGATGTGTTGTTGCCTACTCTTACCACCTGGGAGTGGCCTGTCAGGAAGTCCACGATCCAGTTGCAGAGGGAGGTGTTTAGTCCCAGGGTCCTTAGCTTAGTGGGCACTATGGTGTTGAACGCTGAGCTGTAGTCAATGAACAGCATTCTCACATAGGTGTTCCTTTTGTCCAGGTGAGAAAGGGCAGTGTGGAGTGCGATTGAGATTGCGTCATCTGTGGATCTGTTGGGGCGGTATGCAAATTGGAGTGGGTCTAAGGTGTCCCGAGAGGATGCTGTTGATGTGAGCCATGACCAGCCTTTCAAAGCAATTCATGGCTACTGACGTGAGTGCCACTGGCGGTAGTCATTTAGGCAGGTTAGCTTCGCTTCCTTGGGCACAGGGATTATGGTGGTCTGCTTGAAACATGTAGGTATTACAGACTCGGTAAGGGAGAGGTCGAAAAGGTCAGTGAAGACACCTGACAGTTGGTCCTCGCATGCTTTGAGTACACGTCCTGGTAATCCGTCTGGCCCAGCGGCTTTGTGAATGTTGACCTGTTTAAAGGTTGTTTTTTTTACACAAAGTTGCAAAGAAAGTATTGTGATCCATTTAATAAACACAGGAAACCACTTTCACACTGATTTATGGTAAATGATGCAAGCAACTTCAATGGCTCATTTCTCTAAACGGGGGGGGGGGGGGGTAAAAATAAATAAATAAACATTTAAATCACCAGGAATACACTTCAAAGGATGAAAAAGCTATACTTCAAGCTGGAGCTCCAAACTACTTGTCAGATACAGAGAAATGATACTGTCGTGGTTGTTGGGGTGGGATTGGCATGGCGTGTGAGGGGGACCATGGGTGGCTTTGGACCATTTTATTGGCTACCACACATTTTACTCAATGGCAGGAAGAAGTTTGGTCCATATTGGATGTTGAGTACTATATTTGTCAAATATTATGCGAATCCTATAATTTAAAAGGGCTAAAAGGTGTCCAATGCTCCAAAAATCCAACTCCACCCACAAGCGTAGATCAATTGAGTGAAGCTTGTATGGGCCTTTGGACTCTTGACTTTAATCAGCTTGTTTACTGTGTTCTCAGTAGTCAGCTCAGAATCATAAAACACGGGACGAGATGTTAAAAACTGTCCATTGTGCCAATAGATGGAATGCACTCGCATGAGATTTGCCGTGATGTTGACAGAGTGGCATGGGAGGTTTATTTCTTAGACTGGGTTAAGATGTCAATTTTGGGACACATCCTCAGTAGTGTCTTACAATGAGAAGATGGTTGGCATGATGCAGGGTTAAACTCTATCAACACACCTGGATGCACTGTTATCTAGGGCCATTGAGGAGCTGTGTTGCTGAAATCCCCCCCAAATGCTTGGCAGCAGACGACAAACTGTCGGGGGTGATGCAGCACAGAAGCACAACAACACAGCGGCTCAGTGTGACCAACTTGTAATTTCTGTACGAGTCATTCGCCCGCTATGAGACTGGCCATCCCGATAGGGTTATTCTCTTAGTTCAGCTCTGAGTGGATGTCATATTTGGCTAGTGGCTAGGACTGCTACCCAGAATAATTTAAATAGTTCAGCTTGAGTTGAAGAATCACTGACTGACTAGCCTACTCAGTTTCAAACAAAGGAATGTGTCTGAATCGGCATGCATTCATGCTGCACTAAGAACTGCAGTCAATCCTGTTCTTGAACAAGTTCAAGGCAAAGTTTATGATGAAGTTGTTTCAATCCATCAAATCATCCTTGTTCTGAATGTAAAAGGAACAAAAACCACCAGGCCTGGGATGTCTGCACCTGAACCAGAATATCAACCCCAAAATCTTAAAATGAATAGGCCCTGGCGCACTAGGCTGCCTGTGCCTATGTAGAGTGAGTGCTTGTGTTTATAGGAGTGACAGAGGCCTAGGTATCAGATATCAGTGTGCCCATGAAATGTGCCCAGTATGACCCCCACCTGCTTCAGCTGTCACTGCCTGCCTGCCAGCACTACAGGGCAGGCTCACGTACTGTAGCTTTGTCCCCCGACAAGGGATTCTGTTGTTGGGACATTGGGCATGTAAAAATGGCTTGGTGGAGCCATCTGAGCGGTTGGCTATAGATTCCCTTACCTGCTAGTGACTTAATGCTGATTGACTACATTTCTGACTCACTACAGGTTGTCCGGCAAGAACAAGGCAGATGTTCCATATCCAGAGTTTTATTCTCACCACCACACAGTTGTACACACATACAAAGAAGTAATCTTGTGGTTCTATAAAAGGAAAGAAAAAAAACACATTAATGGAAGCTAATACAACTGATCTACACATAGCCAACGATCTGTATCGGCCCAATGTCCCAACAAAATCTCTCGTTGCGGCACGAAGCTAGCTCAAAGTGCAGTCTGCACAGGGCCTACATTTAGGCCTAACTTAAAAGCCATTTGTCCTAGCTATGTTAACAGACAGACAATGTAAGTAATTCCACAGCATGTTCACAATAGATTGGTTGTTAATTTCCCATAGCACAGCTACCAGTGTCTTTCTTTCTCAATTTCATTGCATTGTACTTACTTTCCGGTTGGTCCTTTTGCAGGTAGGAATGTGAGACAATATAATTGACAGGAAAGTAGAATGAAATACAATGTTCAAAGTACTGGCAGTGCTTTCAGATTTCTATCACGTGAAGCATGGGCAAAATAAGAAAATACATGCACGCCGCACAAGGATACTTGCCAAGCTTGTGCACAAGTTTAAATGGTTCTGCACAAGCTTCAGGTGATAGAAATCTGAAAGCACTACCAGCACCTTGAAAAGTTGATTGAATTATACTTTCCTGTGGAAACCACACAGACAACAGGTAAAGTAAGATAAAATATCATTGTATTCAACATTCTGGCTTGTAGAGATAGTGCAAGGAAACTTTTGCCTGTTCCTAGCACTCATTTATGTCAGAAGTTGAATCCAATAAAATTCACCGTTGGGTCTCCAGGCTACTTAGGCTTCAGCTAAATGAAAGCAGGGCAGAGCTGCACTGCACCAAGGCAGGCAGTCAACAAGCTAAGACTCCCCATATAGTTATGTAATGCCAGGATTATGATGCTTTTGACAAATAAACAAGAAGTGAAACTCAGGACTTAGTTAGGGTGCGGCAAGGAAGGCGATACTTGCACAGATAGCTAAAGCATAGCTAGTTACACAGCAAGAAAACACTGATAAATAACGTTAGCTAAGATTAGTTGTGACATCCGTGTAGTAAACATATTTAGCTAACGTTAACTAGCTAACTTTACACAATGTTTCCTGTGTAGTAGCTAAAGTTAGCTACTGTCGTGCTAAAAATGCAATGACATCACATATGAAGCTTACTAGGTAGCTAGACAAGTAATATTTAGGAAGCTACTTATTTAATCACTCCCGCAATCTAGTTAGCTATGGGTTTAGTTTAGCTAGCTAACTTTAGTAAGCTACATACCAACATAGTAGAGTAGTTAAGATGTTAACGTTAGCCGCTAGAAACCTAGGTAGGTAGCAGGAAACGTAGCTACCAACTGGCTAGCCAACGTTAGCTATCGAAATATGCACTAACTTTCAGTGTTACAATGTTAGACTGGGATGACAACTGGATCGATTCATAAAAACACACCTAAGGGTGATAGCTATGTTTCTACCAGAGATATCTAGTTATATAGCTATTGTTTTTATCGAATGAAATGTCACTTGGCTTGCTAGCAAGCTAGGCGAACATGCTAGCTAATGTCTGCCCCGTTGTTTACCTGCTGTCTCAGAGAAACGCTCCCTCTACACCATAATCAACGACACTCGGAATCAAGCCTCTTGCTGCACCTGCAGCGACAGATTAAAACTGAATTTCCGTCGCCAAACAACCTCTCAAATATATAATGAGAAATGTTAATACTGAAATGTAAAAAAGCTGACAATCAGTTGTAACAACTCCGCTGCCGGTGTCATTAACGGAAGTGCAGGGATTGTTCCGTTAGTTATTGTTGTCCGGCCAAATATCAAATAAAACATGTGTTCCGCTAGACAAATAAAATGAAATAGGCAACACAGTTGGGCAAAATATGTAACACATCATTATTATGTTATGTAGACAACACAATATTTTATTGTTTTTTAAACGGTAAGGTGATTATTTGTTGGAAAAATATGCCAGCATGTTCATCATGGCTTTATCTGACAATATGTTGTGTCATTTTCAGCACAGGATACATTTCAGTAGTTGTCTGTTTTACAGTTCCAGCTTGCAGTCACAATCGACAACTGAATGCATAAAACAGAACCGGAAAAGTCATTCACACAAAAATACATGAAATCGCCCAAATAATTGTTTTGTAAATTATGTTTTTTAGTTACATACCATGTTAAGATTCAGATTCAGATCAACTTTATTATCCCACCAGGGGGAAATTCATTTGGTCATATGCTTAAAGAGACAGTGCATAAAACATGAAAACACAGAAACAACACAATATAATTCATTCAAAGTGCTGTAGCTAAACATTTAAAGTGAAAGTGCAATATACGGCATACTCGAGGGACCAAAATACCATCTATTACACAGCCTAATGGCAGTTGGAATAAAATAGTCTATATAGCTATCCGTTTTAATTTACTTTGAAGAAGTCTCTTTCCCCTTGTCCGGCTGCTGTTGTGACTGAATTTTGAATGAAGATGATGAGTACTGTCCTGTAAAATGCTTTCAAGTTTTAGGAGGATGAGTTTTGTGTACAGATTGGTAGCTGATTCTTGATCTATACCAATTATCCTTACCACTGTCCTTATCAAGCGCTGAAGCTTGACTTGGTCTTGCACTCTCATGTTTAAAAACATGCATATCAGACCAAAGGACAGCACACTCTGTTTTATTTCACCTTTATTTAACTAGGCAAGTCAGTTAAGAACAAAATCTTATTTACAATGACGGTCTACCAAAAGGCAAAAGGCCTCCTGCAGGGATGGGGGTTGGGATTAAAAATAAAAAATGTAATAAAAATATAGGACAAAACACACTTCACGACAACAGAGACACCACAACACTACATAAAGAGAAGACTAAGACAACAACATAGGATGGCAGCAACACATGAAAACACAGCATGGTAGCAACACAACATGACAACAACATGGTAGCAACACAACATGGCAGCAACATGGTAGCAGCACAAAACATGGTACAAACATTATTGGTTACAGACAATACAAAACATCATGCGAAGCAGCCACAACTGTCAGTAAGAGTGTCCATGATTGAGTCTTGTCTTTGAATGAAGAGATGGAGATAAAACAGTCCAGTTTGAGTGTTTTTTGCAGCTCGTTCGAGTCGCTAGCTGCAGCGAACTGAAAAGAGAAGTGACCCAGGGATGTGTGTGCTTTGGGGACCTTTAACAGAATGTGACTGGCAGAACGGGTGTTGTATGTGGAGGATGAGGGCTGCAGAAGGTATCTCAGATAGAGGGTTGTGAGGCCTAAGACGGTTTCATAACCCTGCAGGACAGATTTATAGAACATTTGTAAGACATGGCAGTCGACTTTACAATGGTTCAGTTTGCATTAAAAAAAAAACATTGTTGCAATTTCTTCATCTTTGCAAAGGCACAGTCATTTAATTTCAGTTTGTCTATTTCAATTCCCAGGTACTTACTTATATGTGGTCACTCTATCGACTGAATCCCCATTGATCTTCGTAGAGGGTAGTGGAGTTTTGTTTAATCTGAAATCAATTTCCTTCTCTTTTGTTTTCTTAATGTTTATTTCAAGAAAGTTATCTGCGCATCACTAGACACATTTTGCAGTTTCTCTGTCAAAACATTGAACAGAGGCTTGGTCTGGGTGGAGGAAACCCACAACAGCGGTGTCATCTGTATATTAAAATAAATGTGTGGGCTGTGTCGTTTGAGTACAGTCTGTACTGTATCGGTGAAAGTACACAACCTTGAGGGGCTCCCGTGTTCACCGTTCTAGATGTAGAGAAGGCAGAGTTAAACTTTACTTGATGAGTATGGTTCACAAGGAAACCCCACCAGTAAGTGGGGTTGGATGGTGTTAAACGAGCTATTGAAGTCAATTAATAACATTTTCACTAGACTATTTGCCTTTTCTAACTAAGCAATAAGGCCAGAGGAGGTTTGGTATATGGCCAATATACCACGGCTAAGGGCTGTTCTTATGCACGATGCAACGCTGAGTGCTAGAACACAGCCCTAAGCAGTGGTATATTGGCCATATATCACAAACCCTTTGGTGCCTTATTGCTATTATAAACTGGTTATCAACGTAATTAGAACAGTAAAAATAAATGTTTTCTCATACCCATGGTATACGGTCTGATTTACAATGGCTTTCAGACAATCTGCAGTCAGGGCTCGAACCACCCAGTTTATAAATGTTCTTGTAAACTGGGTGGTTCAAGCCCTGAATGCTGATTGGCTGACAGCTGTTGTATATCAGACCGTATACCACAGGGATGACAAAACATGTATTTGTACTGCTCTAATTACGTTGGCAACCAGTTCATAATAGCAATAAGGCACCTCGGGGGTTTGTGGTATATGGTAAATATACCAAGGCTAAGTGTAAGGACCGATGCTGGAGATGAGAAGTAAGTACAGGGAGTGATGGAAAACGGACATCAAACAAAACAAGAACGGCGTCTGGATGGGGGGAACAAAACGACATTATGACAATAATGCTGACACGGGGAACAAAACTGAGGAAGAGACAGCTATAGAGGGGGCAATCAACAACGTGAAGCAGTCCAGGTGAGTCCAATGAGCGCCCATGCGAGTAATGATGGTGACAGGTGTGCGTAGTGATCGGCAGCCTGGCTCCCTCGAGCACCAAGGAGGGGGAGCGGGTGCAGGCGTGACACTAAGGGCTGGTTCCAGGCACTCCGCATTGAGTCATGAATAAGAACAACCCTTAGCTGTGGTAAATTGGCCATATGTTCAGTGACAGCTGGAACATCTTCTGGAACAGTTAAGCGAGATGGTCTGCGCATGCCTGAAGTGCCTTGCTGCTGACGCCGTAGGTACCATATGATTATCGTGGGTTGACACGTTGAAAGTATTGCTTGACGTCATTCACAGAGATCTGTATATCAACAGCTGGTATGCTGTCTATACTGTCCAAGGCCACTTTCTGCTGCGATGTAAAATCACACGTCAAACCTACAGTCGTGGCTAAAGGTTTGAGAATGACACAATTAAGAGAATGACACAAAGTCTGCTGCCTCAGTTTGTATGATGGCAATTTGCCATGCAAATAAATTGAATCCCCAAAAAACATTTCCACTGCATTGCAGCCCTGCCACAAAAGGACCAGCTGACATCATATGTCAGTGATTCTTTTGTTAAGGTGGTGCTTGGAATCATTGTTCTTTCTCTGTCAACCATGTTTACCTGCAAGGAAACACATGCCGTCATCCAAATCAACCATTTATCGGATCATCAAGAACTTCAAGGAGAGCAATTAAATTGTTGTGAAGAAGGCTTCAGGGCACCTAAGAAAGTCCAGCAAGCGCCAGGACCATCTCCTAAAGTTGATTCAGCTGCGGGATCGGTGAACCACTAGTACAGAGCTTGCTCAGGAATGGCAGCAGGCAGGTGTGAGGCGAAGACTTTTGGAGGATGGCTTGGTGTCAAGAAGGGCAGCAAAGAAGCCACTTCTCTCCAGGAGAAACATCAGTGACAGACTGATATTCTGCAAAAGGTACAGGGATTGGACTGCTGAGGACTGGGATAAAGTCATTTTCTCTGATGAATCCCCTTTCCGATTGTTTGGGGCATCCAGAAAAAAGCTTGTCCGGAGAAGACATGGTGAGCGCTACCATCAGTCCTGTGTCATGCCAACAGTAAAGCATCCTGAGACCATTCATGTGTGGGGTTGCTTCTCAGCCAAGCGAGTGGGCTCACTCACAATTTTGCCTAAGAACACAGCCATGAATAAAGAATGGTACCAACACATCCTCCGAGAGCAACTTCTCCCAACCATCCAGGAACAGTTTGGTGACGAACAATGCATTTTCCAGCATGATCGAGCACCTTGCCATAAGGCAAAAGTGATAACTAAGTGGCTCGGGGAACAAAACATCAATATTTTGGGTCCATGGCCAGGAAACTCCCCAGACCTTAATCCCGTTGAGAACTTGTGGTCAATCCTCAAGAAGCTGTTGGACAAACAAAACCCACAAATTCTGACAAACTCCAAGCATTGATTATGCAAGAATGGGCTGCAATCAGTCAGGATGTGGCCCAGAAGTTAATTGACAGCATGCCAGGGCGGATTGCAGAGGTCTTGAAAAAGAAGGTTCAACACTGGAAATATTGACTCTTTGCATCAACTTCATGTAATTGTCAATTAAAGCCTTTGACACTTATGAAATGCTTGCAATTATACTTCAGTATTCCATAGTAACATCTGACAAAAATATCTAAAGACACTGAAGCAGCAAACTTTGTGAAAATTTATATTTGTGTTATTCTCAAAACTTTTGGCCACGACTGTACAATAGAAACTGTTCAAAGGATTTGCAAAAGCAAGGTTATTTTCGACGGTCACACAATGTCTCTTTGGTTTGTGGCCTGTGATGGTATGTAGCACTTACCAGGCTTTCCAAATGTCCTTGTCCTTGAAAAGGTTTTCTAATTTGTCTTTGTATGCTGCCTTACACTACTTGATTTTGCCTTTGATTTGCCTTAATATTTTTAATTTCCTCTTTCCTGCCACCTGGTTTAAACACATTTGTTTTCTGGTTGAGGAGCTCTTTTAATTCCTAAGTTACCCACAGTTTATTATTGGGGAAGATGTTGACTTTCTTTTGAATAACGAGATCCTCACAGAAACGGATGTCCTCAGAGACGGTATCCGCTGCCTCTTCCAGGTTATCGGCGCTGTCCGCCAGGACCGCCCAGTGAGTGGCCTCAAAACAGTCAAAAGAGATAACATTTTACTTTTTTTATTAGAAAATGTAAATACTTTTGTGGGAATAAACCTTGCTTCTCCTCACCCATTCACAAAAGCTAACAGCCTCAGCTAACTTCTACACACTAGAAATGACCCAAACCTCACAATGCTACATAAGCCTACTATATTCACACACACTGACACAAGACTTGGAGTGTTTGGGTTTCTGTAACAATTAGCCTTCTGATTCCCAAGCAACAGTGCCCTCTTGCTCTGACTGTCAAGGCCAGCATTTGGTGTCTCATGAATGGGGCTTTACTGTCTGTTAGTGCCAAGTCATAACTTTTCTGTTTTACCCAATGTTACAGGCAGCAGAGCTAAATAGAAACTCAGAGATTATGAGCATGAGAGAATAGGAGCAATCCACGATCCAAATAAACCTAAAATAAAAAGTTCTGCGAGCCAGCATTGCTTTTCTATGTTGTTTTTGCTTGTTGGAATCAGATGAAGATGTTGGAGAGAAGTGCTGTTATAATTTGAAAGATGTTATCAGGAGGCTGGCCAGCCAGTTCCTCTTTGCATTTCATATCATAGTGCATCTGCAGCAGAGAATCCCTCAATCCTGAACCGCTCATTCTAACAATGACACAATGGTCTTCGGCTACCCACCCTTTCCAAAGGGATTATTTCTTCAGCAAGGCTGCCACCCTTAGTTTACATTTTGGGAATGCTGATAAGAAGGGCCTCGGGGCAGTAGCTGAAACAATGTATTTCTTATCTCTAAAATCCCTATTTAGCATCTATGGGGTTTTCAGCAGTATTCAGGCATTTCAGTCATTGCTGAAGTGAGGAACTCATAATTTTTGTTTGTTGAAATCTGCTGCTGTGAACAACACATAAGAATGCAATTCAATCTATTTTCTAAAAAGCGTAATCTTTTCACCAACATTGAATGAGATGTCAATGCTTTCCCCTCTATGTCATCATCAGTTCCATGATGGAGCTACTAGCCAATTGGCCCTCTCACAAAGCAAATACGACTTGGTGCAATGAGGGTCTGCTCTCTCTCTCAAACAACATGTGTTCACGACAAGTCAGTGTCTGATTAATGGCCATCCACTTCCACGATATACAGCCACAGAGCAGGCTAGGGGTCAGATTCATTATACTTTTGTTCTTATGAGTCAGCATTATTCTGTAGACTCTGAGGCCCCAATGACAATAAATGTCCCAGAACTGAGGGTGTATCTATACATTTATTACTCCTGTGGTCTGGTCCTGGTCTGGACTCACTCTTATCCCCTGGTGTGACTGTGGCTCCAGAAGTGATGTGGGACTGAAGGATAGGAGTTCATCCCTCTTTTGCCCCCTTATTCAGAGAAAGTATGGATGCGATACAACCCGCTGTTCCCTGCCCAATATCACACACAAACACACAAGCATGCGCACACACACTTTCCATGATTTGTGGGGGTGGAAATCTGGCACAGCAAGCTGCTTATTTTGTTCCAGGAGTGGAACCCACTTTCTATTGAATGTTCTGGTTGGCTATATTTTACCAAACATTGTGATGGACTCAAGGGGTATGGAGAGGCATATTTTCCTAAGGCAATGTTATTTACTGTTTCTTCTGTGATTGTTTCTACAGATGGAGGTAATTATGTCCCCCGCTATGCCCATAGAGGTAGGACAAGCTCCCATGACATCCTCTCGCTCCCTCTCTCTACATTTTATCACACAGATACACACATGCAGGCTTATACACACAGAGAGATCTTCATTCATCCCTATTTATATTGGTGATAATACAGAGCTGTGAGAGACTTTCCATGATTTTGTATCATAAAAAAATATCTCAAAGGGAAAGAAAAATCCAACAGATGATATGAGCATATAACAACAGACAACTCAATGTTTGAATTAAAGAAAAAAAGGAAGCAAGGCTGAGCCATTGAAAAGAGAAGGTGACTGACATTTAAATCAAATATATCCAATGATGGATTATTTTTTATTGCCTTTCGGGTCTGAGGAAATTGTATTCACTGAATTAATAAAAAGCATAAGCTAAACAAATAAAACCTCTGCAAAAATACAAACTGTTTTCATCCTAAGAATGAATTATAGAACAGGACAGAGGGCAAAGCTTGTTTTCAGATGGTGAAAGGAAAAAAACTCATCGCATTTCTGCTATTGAGTATTTGCAGTTCATTTTGAAATGATGATAACAGGCATGGAAACTTATTTTTTTATACAGTCAGTGTCATCAGTCATGAACCAAAAACTCAAACTTAATAGGCAATCAAAAACAGTATTTTGTCAAACTGTTTGCCTATGGTATTTCTGCTGGTCAGACCACCATTGTGACATTTCAACACGCTGTGATACTGGCAGGCAGGGGAAAACAATTTTCAATATTTACACCCCAATGTGGATTTGACCCAAGTTAGATTAGAAACAAGCCAACCAGTCAGTCAGTCAACACTGCAGCCAACATCATTTCCTGCTACAAATGAAAGTCACCAGCACTCTCTCTTGGCTCTTCCTCCCTGCCAGGCTTCAGTTTACAGAATATTAAGATAGGAGCTATATAGGCCAATGTTGCTTAGGAAAAGGGTATGAAGATAAGGTCAGATCTGGGTGTAGACAGACCCCTACTGCAAATGTGGCTGATGTGTGTCACATGTGTGTTTTCCTTGTGTTCGCTAGACAGTGTTTCCACTAACAGGGGACAGGACAGCCCTTTAGAAGAGTGACAGCTGTCTGTCATACAATATTATGTTGTGACAACCTGATGAGGACCATGGTCTACTGGTCTAGGACCAGAGTAAAACCTGTGTGTCATATAAGATCATGGTCATAACTTCAGGATGTGGACTGTATCTAATGGCTTTACCAGAGGCCTGACAGACTCATATGACCCAGTTGAAGAAGACCAGAGGTGGAAGGGTCTGTCACTTTGGGTCATCTGTGGATAGTGTCATACAGGATCAGAGTCAGAACACATGGCTAACACAGACAGATTCACTAATTGGCTAGTTACAACAATAGGAAGTAACATAGTTAGCCTAAGAAGTACAGCGGGGAGAACAAGTATTTGATACACTGCCGATTTTGCAGGTTTTTCTACTTACAAAGCATGTCTGGTCTGTAATTTTTTATCATAGGTACACTTCAACTGTGAGAGACGGAATCTAAAACAAAAATCCAGAAAATCACATTGTATGATTTTTAAGTAATTAATTTGCATTTTATTGCATGACATAAGTATTTGACACATCAGAAAAGCAGAACTTAATATTTGGTACAGAAACCTTTGTTTGCAATTACAGAGATCATACGTTTCCTGTAGTTCTTGACCAGGTTTGCACACACTGCAGCAAGGATTTTGGCCCACTCCTCCATACAGACCTTCTCCAGATCCTTCAGGATTCGGGGCTGTCGCTGGGCAATACGGACTTTCAGCTCCCTCCAAAGATTTTCTATTGGGTTCAGGTCTGGAGACTGGCTAGGCCACTCCAGGACCTTGAGATGCTTCTTATGGAACCACTCCTTAGTTGCCCTGGCTATGTGTTACGGGTTGTTGTCATGCTGGAAGACCCAGCCACGACCCATCTTCAATGCTCTTACTGAGGAAAGGAGGTTCTTGGCCAAGATCTCGCGATACATGGCCCCATCCATCCTCCCCTCAATACGGTGCAGTCGTCCTGTCCCCTTTGCAGAAAAGCACCCTCAAGAATGATGTTTCCACCTCCATGCTTCATGGTTGGAATGGTGTTCTTGGGGTTGTACTCATCCTTCTTCTTCCTCCAAACACAGCGAGTGGAGTTTAGACCAAAAAGCTCTAGTTTTGTCTCATTAGACCACATTACCTTCTCCCATTCCTCCTCTGAATCATCCTGATGGTCATTGGCAAACTTCAGACGGGCCTGGACATGCGCTGGCTTGAGCAGGGGGACCTTGCTTGCGCTGCAGGATTTTAATCCATGACGGCGTAGTGTGTTACTAATGGTTTTCTTTGAGACTGTGGTCCCAGCTCTCTTCAGGTCATTGACCAGGTCCTGCTGTGTAGTTCTGGGCTGATCCCTCACATTCCCCATGATCATTGATGCCCCACGAGGTGAGATCTTGCATGGAGCCCCAGACCGAGGGTGATTGACCGTCATCTTGAACTTCTTCCATTTTCTAATAATTGCGCCAAGTTGTTGGCTTTCCACCAAGCTGCTTGCCTATTGTCCTGTAGCCCATCCCAGCCTTGTGCAGGTCTACAATTTTAGCCCTGATGTCCTTACACAGCTCTCTGGTCTTGGCCATTGTGGAGAGGTTGGAGTCTGTTTGATTGAGTGTGTGGACAGGTGTCTTTTATACAGGTAACAAGTTCAAACAGGTGCAGTTAATACAGGTAATGAGTGGAGAACAGGAGGGATTCTTAAAGAAAAACTAACAGGTCTGTGAGAGACAGAATTATTACTGGTTGGTAGGTGATCAAATACTTATGTCATGCAATAAAATGCTAATTAATTACTTAAAAATCATACAATGTGATTTTCTGGATTTTTGTTTTAGATTCCGTCTCTCACAGTTGAAGTGTACCTATGATAAAAAAAAATTAAAAATGACATACCTCTACATGATTTGTAAGTAGGAAAACCTGCAAAATCGGCAGTGTATCAAATTCTTGTTCTCCCCACTGTAATAGTGCTGTACAGGGTCTGTGTTATCACACTGAATAGTAAAACGTGTTTTACTGCACTACCATTTGCCACTGATATCTCTCTACTACTGAGAATGATAGTAATTAGTATACAGCCTTGAAGTGGGCTTGCAACATAGCACCTTTTGTGAAGCCATTGAGCGAGCATCTTTCCGAAATGGAAATCAATCACAACGCGTCTGTCTGCTGTAGATGCATACTGTAGTTATTAATCTGATATTCACAGTGGATTATCATATATATCCTGCAGAAAACATTGAGGGTGTATGATATTTCATTTAACCTTGTTATATAATTGTTTTCAATTAAACAAATGTTATATGTCAGGAAAAATGTAGACTTTATGCATATCACACAATATGGAAAATACATATGTATTGTTATCGCAGGTAATGGATAGAGCACCAAGAGAACCTTGAAATGACCAGCTCCTCTGCCATGGGGAAAGTTGACACTAGTGTCATGAGAGATCAATGTAATGTATACTTGGGTAAAGAAACCTTTATATTGCCATTAAATATTACTACGATTATATCATCTGGTGCCACATTATTTCAGATTCCAATACCTCTCTAGCGGAATTCACATATTTTGTGATATAAAAAAAAAAGAGAATGAATCACTAGGATATTTGATATGTAGAGCTAATACAAACCAGACTATTCTGTTCCTCTAGGTCAACGCATCTTCACTTGGCCCCACAGAAACTCCATTAATGCTTATCAAATGCAACGACGTGGAAAGTAATGGTATGATCTGGCTCATAATCTGGATATGTGGACATATACTTCTCCAAGGCAGTCTGTGTGTGTGGGGGGAAAACATGCCACTTTCAGAGGTTGTGTAGCTACTGTAGATCACTGTAATTAAACACTGACCTCTAGTGACCATAGTTGGAACGGCACCATAGTCAGTAGAGTGCTAATTTGAAACACCCAGAACTAAAATCTCACATAATTGCATATGATTATGTAAAGGTTACTGTTCAGGAGAGATTATTAGAGCGCAGGTAGCAGCTATACAAATGGCATGGAAGCAGATGCAAAAAGACACATTCAATAATGGCAACAATAAAATGTCATGACAATATTTTGTAGTTGAAGACACTGCATCATTAGAATTTAGCAATTGGAAATAGAGAATTGTGTGATTGACTTCACCCTCCTATACAGAGGCATAAACACGCACACACTCACACACACACAAAATGAAAACCCATGCTGGAAAGTCATCTAAACAAGCTTGTATCCATGAAGCAAAACCTCTAGAGACTGAAAGTGCTATGCTAGGTACTTTCCCTGTACATACTATTCCCTCTGCTTTGAGGCTCAAAGTCCTCTTGTTTCTGTGATATCATGTTAACTGACACCTTGACATTTTTTACACAATTACTAAGTATAAAAGTTAATATAACAGCACAACCAGCATCAACAAGGCCTTGGGAGGTTATGTTGTGAGGGACCAACCTGTGGGTGACGTCTGTGGACAGTCTCCTGGTCTCCTCTGGGACTTTCTTTAGTAGTTCACGATAGGACTTGGCAAAAGAGCACAAACCGATCGGGAACCAGGCCAGCATTTGCAGACAACTTTGTGATTTGGTTTGGTTCCTGAGATGTATTTCAGATGGCACTGTTCCAAAATAGTATTGGAAGTTGTAGCTTTATGTGGTCACCAGAGGGAAACGTGCACGAGTCTGAGGAGACAAGAGTCCCATTGTCCAGCTTGGCCGTTTGCCTAATTTCACTGTGTCCCCATCAAGAAAGGACTTTAACCCTACAGTCCCCATCACACTGTGGTTTTGACCACCCGTCAGACGGTATTGGTAAATCCATGTCAATTTCACACTGAATAAAATTATTTTGTACCTACAAGTCTAGTAGGCCTACTTATAAAAAACAAATTCTTTGACTGTAATGTAAAGGGTTAGAGTCCACGTTAGTGTTACTCAAAACAAAACATGATCCTCAGGTCCAGTCCACCTTTCTCCTCTCCCCTCTGGGGTTGGCTCTGACCTGTAAGAGATGTTAGGGGCGGAGACTCTGACCTGTAAGAGATGTTAGGGGCGGTGACTCTGACCTGTAGGAGATGTTAGGGGCGGTGACTCTGACCTGTAGGAGATGTTAGGGGCGGTGACTCTGACCTGTAGGAGATGTTAGCGGCGGTGACTCTGACCTGTAAGATATGTTAGGGGCGGTGACTCTGACCTGTAAGAGATGTTAGGGGCGGTGACTCTGACCTGTAGGAGATGTTAGGGGTGTTGGCTCTGACCTGTAAGATATGTTATGGGCGGTTACATGCTCCAGGGCAGTTGGGCAGGGATCACGTCGGTCCCCAACACCGAGGAGAAGTGAGGAGGCCATGAGCACAGTTCCCTGACCCGACCCACAGCCTACATCTACTGCCAGGTCAAAGGCCTGCATGCCCCTCTGTCAAACAGGACACATCAACGTCACACACATGTATGTGACATTGTTAGTACATGCAAACATTTTTAAAGGCATGAGAATGTCAATAGACCATCTTTTTCTGCAGCAAAAAAATGTAAACGCAGGAATGAAACATGCATTGATATACAGTATCAGTCCACAGTTTGGACACCTACTCATTCAAGGGTTTGTCTTTATGTTTACTATTGTCTACATTGTAGAATAATAGTGAAGACATCAAAACAGCAATGCTGGTTAAGTGTGCCTTGAATTCTAAGTAAATCACTGATAAAAACCACTGGTTTAATGTCCATTGTTATGCATCCTTTAGTAGTGGTTTCTTTGCAGCAATTCAACCATAAAGGCCTGATTCACAGTCTCCTCTGAACAGTTAATGTTGAGATGTGTCTGTTACCTGAACTCTATGAAGCATTTATTTGGTATGCAATTTCTGAGGCTGGTAACTCTAATGAATTCATCCTCTGCGGCAGAGGTAACACTGGGTCTTCCTTTCCTGTGGCGGCCCTCATGAGATCCAGTTTTATCATAGCACTTGATGGTTTTTGAAACTGCACTTCATGAAATTTTCTGGATTGACTGACCATGTCTTAAAGTAATGATGGACTGTAGTTTCTATTTGCATAATTGAGCTGTTCTTGCCACAATATGGACTTGGCCTTTTACCAAATAGGGCTATCTTCTGTATACCACTCCTACCTCGTCACAACACCAGTGATTGGCTCAAATGCATTAAGAAGGAAAGACGTTCCACAAATTAACAAGGCACACCTGTTAATTGAAATGCATTTCAGGTGACTACCTCACGCAGCTGGATGAGAGAATGCCAAGACTGTGCAAAGCTGTCAAGGCAATGGGTGGCTACTTTGAACAATCTAAAATATATCGTGATTTGTTTAACACTTTTTTGGTTACTACATGATTCCATATGCGTTATTTCATAGTTGTGATGTCTTCACTATTATTCTACAATGTAGAAAATAGTAAAAAATAAAGAAAAACCCTGGAATTATTAGGTGCATCCAAACTTTTGTCTGGTACTGTAATGTATTTCAATAATTTTTGCCATTGTAACTTTACTGAACAAAAATACAAACGCAACATTTTCAAATTTTTTACTGAGTTACAGGAAAGAAATCCAGAAATCAGTCAATCTAAATAAATTCATTAGGCCGTAATCTATGGATTTCACATGACTGGGCAGGGGTGCAGCCATGGGTGGTCTTGGAAGGGCAGAGACCCACCCACTTGGGAGCTAGGCCCAGCCAATCAGAATGAGTTTTTTCTCACAAAAGGGCTTTATTACAGACGGACCTCCTCAGTTTCATCAGGCAGGGTTACACTTGGTCTGCGGTAACAGCTCTGATGGAGATTCCTGCAGTCAGCATGCCAATTGCACGCTCCCTCAAAACTTGGAACATCTGTGGCATTGTGACAAAACTGCACATTTTAGTTTGGCATTTTTATTGTCCCCAGCACAAGGTGCACCTCTGTAATGATCATGCTGTTTAATCAGCTTCAGGTGGGTCATGACTGTCTTGATCAGGTCAGGTTATAGGAGACCACTACCCTACAGATTATCTCTCAACCCCAGCAGAGGAGAGATCTAGGGGTCTGAAGATGTGGGGGGTTTTATGGCCCCCCACGCCCCTGGGAAATCTCAGGCCACAGACAAATTCCTTTGTCCTGTCACTATGGAGAACCAGCCTCAGAACATTAAACATGAACTAAAGGGACTTTGGAACAATGGTTTTCTTCAGCCACAATGGTGGTCATGATGATAGATGGAATATGAAAATGTATGTCATTTTTGTTCTGTTATTAAAGGTTAATAGATGACGTTATTACGAAAACATTATAATGTTGTTACAGGAATTTAATTCCTCTGTTCTAATACCCAATTAAAATTAAACACTGTCAATTCATAAGAATTTGTAAGACCCTTATTTTATAGAAATGGACAGAGACCGGTCTTAAAGTCAAATAGCAGCCTTTATTCACGAGAGTACTGAATACGATACAGTTTACCACAGGTTATAAACTGAAAATGACGTCATTAGTTTCAACACCAACCCGTGCCATCTCCGTTCCAGTACATAGGCTGTATCTCAAGCCTTCCCACATCCGGCTTCCTACCAATTTAATATAATTTACGAGTCAAGGTTCTCGTGTAGATAAGCATTCTAGCCAGTCTGAAGATATCGTTAATTCATTTGTACCAAGGAACAGACCGTCATTGTTCTAACTCTTGACAACATTCACACACATTATATTCAGTACTGGGATCAAGAAAGAAAATTCATACATGTACAGTAACATAATAATATTCTGATTAGTACATATACAGTAACATAATAGTATTCTGATTAGTACATATACAGTAACATAATAGTATTCTGATTAGTACATCGTGATTGAAATGTATACATCATTAGTCATTATAGATAAAAATTCCCTTAACAAATGTGAAGGGATTTCCTAGTATATGTTTGATGTTTATACATTGTAAGTTGTATGGAAAATATCCAAATCAAAAGATAATGTTTTGGGGAAGATGAAATGTTAAGTTAGTTGTCTAAAATGGGATTTGAGAAAAACCTAGCCCTTGCCTCATTAACTTGGTACGCCCAGAGAATTGCCCTAAAGGCGGCTACGCCCACTTCTGACCCAAGGGTATAAAACCTGTGAGTATAGAATTTACGACAGGACTACGTGACCCCAGCTTCAGCAGGATCTGAAAAGGTCAACCAACCAACCCAGAACACAAAGCAAGTTTGAGGACAAAGACATCCTTCTCTACCCAAGCTACGGTCTAAGCGGGTGAATTCAAGTTGAACCACCTAGCCTCCATCTCCCATCGAATCGTGGTATCTAAAGGGTTTCATTCCTATGCTGTGAGCTCTGAGCTACAGAGCTGTCTGTCCTCAGAAGACCCCATCCAGAGAAAGGGGTGAGGGAACAGACTCCTCAACCAAAAAGGACACTGACACCGGGAGGAGGAGCAGGGAGGTGCGCAGGAGAAGTGCGTCATTGAACAACGGAACGGTCCATGCAGAGAATCCCCCGAGATCTTCCCCACGTAATTACATCATTATATTCTGACCCATAAGAGCGGCAGTTTGGGCAAGGCTAGGGTTAGAATAGCATAGCTGACAAATTCACTCAAATGTATATTTCTCTTGTGTACTTCTTTTTCTCTCTCTTTTGAAATTCCCATTGTGGGTAACATGTGCCACAGTGTGTGTGCCTGTTATACTAAGTTCTAATCAATAGCCTATTATGTGTTTTGTCTATGTGTATATTTTATCATCATTTTAGCTTTTTAGTAAATAAATATTCAACTAAGATTGGTGTGGTACGAATTCATTAGTGAGACCCAGGTCCGTGCAGATTCACGGGCTATACGACGTTCAGAACTAGATTGTTAAAGGCAACTGGTTAATTAGCGGCTGCTGTAAAATCGATATCCTGATATTCTTTGAGTTAATTCGGAAAATAGAAACTCAATAAAAACTAGTTTTCCCATGGTGCCCCAGGTTAATGAGTTATTAATTGCTTGATTCAGTTAATCACGTATTTAGAAACTTGTAATCATTCGATGAGCAACAGTCATCACATTAACTAATACAAAGTCACGACAGGTGGCTGGAGTATCTTGGCGAAGGAGACATGCTCACTAACAGTGAACTAAATTTGTGCACGAGAGAGAAATGCGTATGGAACATTAATTGGATCTTTTATTGCTGTTCATAAAACATGGGATCAACACTTTACATGTTACGTTTATATTTTACATCCACAGAAGACCATAACCAAATAATCTGAGCAAGCATATTTCATGGTATTTGATTTAAAAAAATAAAAAACAGTCTGCTTCCCTGTAGCGGTGCGTTGGTAAAATCACTGGGGAAGCCAAGGCCCCCCTGTATTAAAATATGTGTTGTGATAACAGGTTATAGAGCAAGCAGTGTAATTAATTAACAAGCCTTGCGACCGTGATATATAGGCCTAAAGACCGAGGTCAAGACAGTTTCAAGTTCGATATGACGGATATTCGCGCTTTCAAACCTCAATAGCTTTCAAACCACTTGAGCCACAGACTCCAAATAAGTGTCATGATGTTGGAAAAATTGCGCACAACATTGCACAGGTCTCATTTTCACGATTTAGACATGCATTTGCTTTCCAAAGCTAATAAACTTGTGGAAATGTGAGCAGCGTCTTGTATTCCTAGTTGAATTAGTTAGGGAGCGTGAACAAAGTACAAACTTTTTTTACATTCAAATTTCAATAGCTCCTTGGTCATGTGACATACTTACTCCAAACAAGGTTCAGAATGTCCACTGACTACTCTTCTATATTGCACACCCTTTAGTTTGTCCAGTTTCATCTCACACGTTTTTACATGAATTTTTCAAAATGTAGAATTTCAATAGCTCCTTGGTCATGTGACCTAGTGACCTCAAACAAGGTTCAGAATGACCACTGATTATACCTTCATATTGCACACTCTGATGTTTGTCTACTTTCATCTCATGCTATTAAACTTAAATCTGTAAGCTTTGCAGGCCTTAATTTTACATGGGTGATGATGAAAAAATGATGAAAAAAACTTTTAAGACAACAAATGTTCCATTACGTCCTGTGCTGGCCCCATTGTCATATCCATTCTGGATTCTGAGTGGTAAAATCATAGCTGAAAAATGCCTTTATGTATGTGTATACAGGTCTGCCAAAGGGGGTGGAGTTGCAATCTACTGCAGAGACAGCCTGCAGAGTTCTGTCATGCTATCCAGGTCTGTGCCCAAACAGTTCGAGCTTCTAGTTTTAAAAATCCACCTTTCCAGAAATAAGTCTCTCACTGTTGCCGCTTGTTACAGACCCCCCTCAGCCCTGGACACCATATGTGAATTAATTACCCCCCATTTATCTTCAGAGTTTGTAATGTTAGGTGACCTAAACTGGGACATGCTTAACACCTCGGCCGTTCTACAATCTAAGCTAGATGCCCTCAATCTCACCCAAATTATCATGGAACCTACCAGGTACAACCCCAAATCCGTAAACTTGGGCACCCTCATAGATATCATCCTGACCAACCTGTCCTCTAAATACACCTCTGCTGTCTTCAACCAGGATCTCAGCGATCACTGCCTCATTGCCTGCGTCAGTAATGGGTCCGCGGTCAAACGACCACCCCTCAACACAGTCAAACGCTCCATAAAACACTTCAGTGAGCAGGCCTTTCTAATCGACCTGGCCCGGGTATCCTGGAAAGATATTGACCTCATTCCGTCAGTAGAGGATGCCTGGTTGCTCTTTAAAAGTGCTTTCCTTACCATCTTAAATAAGCATGCCCCATTAAAAAAAATTAGAACCAGGAACAGATATAGCTCTTGGTTCACTCCAGACCTGACTGGCCTTGACCAGCACAAAAACATCCTGTGGTGTACTGCATTAGCATCGAATAGCCCCCGTGATATGCAACTTTTCAGGAAAGTTAGGAACCAATATACACAGGCAGTTAGGAAAGCTAAGGCTAGCTTTTTCAAACAGAAATTGACATCCTGTAGCACAAACTACAAAAAGTTCTGGGACACTAAAGTTCATGGAGAATAAGAGCACCTCCTCCCAGCTGCCCACTGCACTGAGGCTAGGAAACACAGTCACCATCGATAAATCTACGATTATCGACAATTTAAAGAAGCATTTTTCTAAGGCTGGGCTTGGTTTCCACCTGGCTACCCCTACCCCAGTCAACAGCTCTGCACCCCCTCACAGCAACTTGCCCAAACCTCCCCCATTTCTCCTTCACCCAAATCCAGATAGCTGATGTTCTGAAAGAGCTGCAAAATCTGGACCCCTACAAATCAGCTGGGCTAGACAATCTGGACCCTCTCTTTCTAAAATTATCCGCCGCAATTGTTGCAACCCCTATTACTAGCCTGTTCAATCTCTCTTTCATATCGTCTGAGATCCCCAAAGATTGGAAAGCTGCCGCGGTCATCCCCCTCTTCAAAGGGGGAGACACTCTAGACCCAAACTATTACAGACCTACAGTGGGGCAAAAAAGTATTTAGTCAGCCACCAATTGTACAAGTTCTCCCACTTAAAAAGATGAAAGAGGCCTGTAATTTTCATCTTAGGTACACTTCAACTACGACAGACAAAATGAGAAAAAAAAATCCAGAAAATCGCATTGTAGGATTTTTTTATTAATTAATTTGCAAATTATGGTGGAAAATAAGTATTTGGTCAATAACAAAAGTGTTTACTGAGAAGCAACCCCACACATGAATGGTCTCAGGATGCTTTACTGTTGGCATGACACAGGACTGATGGTAGCGCTCACCTTATCTTCTCTAGACAAGCTTTTTTCCAGATGCCCCAAACAATCGGAAAGGGGATTCATCAGAGAAAATGATTTTACCCCGGTCCTCAGCAGTCCAATCCCTGTACCTTTTGCAGAATATCAGTCTGTCGCTGATGTTTTTCCTGGAGAGAAGTGGCTTCTTTGCTGCCCTTCTTGACACAAGGCCATCCTCCAAAAGTCTTTGCCTCACTGTGCGTGCAGATGCACTCACACCTGCCTGCTGCCATTCCTGAGCAAGCTCTGTACTGGTGGTGCCCCGATCCCACAGCTGAATCAACTTTAGGAGACGATCCTGGCGCTTGCTGGACTTTCTTGGGCGCCCTGCAGCCTTCTTCACAACAATTGAACCGCTCTCCTTGAAGTTCTTGATTATCCGATAAATGGTTGATTTAGGTGCAATCTTACTGGCAGCAATATCCTTGCCTGTGAAGCCCTTTTTGTGCAAAGCAATGATGATGGCACGTGTTTCCTTGCAGGTAACCATGATTGACAGAGGAAGAACAATGATTCCAAGCACCACCCTCCTTTTGAAGCTTCCAGTCTGTTATTCGAACTCAATCAGCATGACAGAGGGATCTCCAGCCTTGTCCTAGTCAACACTCACACCTGTGTTAACGAGAGAATCACTGACGTGATGTCAGATGGTCCTTTTGTGGCAGGGCTGAAATGCAGTGGAAATGTTTTTGGGGGATTCAGTTCATTTGCATGGCAAAGAGGATTAATTGCAATTCATCTGATCACTCTTCATAACATTCTGGAGTATATGCAAATTGCCATCATACAAACTGAGGCAGCAGACTTTGTGAAAATTAATATTTGTCTCATTCTCAGAACTTTTGGCCACGACTGTACATTTATTCACTCTGTGATAGGGTTTTATCCTATATGCTACTTTTATTGTCCTGTAAATGGTTAAGTGCCTATAATTTAGACTGTGTGTAGAATGGGGCATAAAGGAAATTACCTCTACTAATAAATTACTACTAGATTATAGTGTTAAGGAAAACAGCATACAAATGTGGCTTGTGTATTCATTTGCCTAGAACTAATCATAATTCCATTATGTTTACATAAAAAAGAGAATACTTCAAAATGAGAAGATCCTGCCATGGAAAAGACGACTGGGTGGACATAAAGTGTAAAGGAGGGGAAATAACTTCCACCATGCAGCAGGACAGCTTCAGCTGTGGGGTCTTTATAATGCAGGTTTGATAGTTATATTTTCAATAATGAATGGTTAGCTGTTATGTGACAATTAGGTCAAAAAAACTATTTTATTTTTTGGTGTAGATGGCCAAGGAAGTTGCACAGAACTTCCCCAACATCCCCTCCCAAATTGATATGGAACCTTCAAAAACACACGGAGCAACTGCGAAAAGAAATTGCTGAGGATATACTAAAAATGTCTGGTAATGACATTTAATTCAAAGTGAATGTAAATTCATTATTTTGATGTAGATGTGTGGGACAGCCATATATTCAGTTCATGCCTATGATTTCAGAGTTCAACAAAGCCAACAACTGCTTCATGTGTGCCACTGATAAAGAACCTGGATGTGGCCCAAAGACTGACTGGGTTAGTAACTTTATTTAGCATGTTTAAAATCTTTTGACAACAGTGACAGCATGTAAGGCAATTTATAATATAACACAATGGATAGCTAATTCGTCATACTGCATTGATATTATTTATAACGTGTTACACTTTGTTTTGCATGCCAACTGAGGTTCCATGTGCTGTAACTAGGAATGAAGACAAAAGAGTTCAACAGAGTAAAGAACACAAACTGGAAGTACAGTCTTTGTTGTTGAAAATGTATGCTATACCCCATCCACACTGAAGAGGCTCTGAAATGTACATCAACCAGGGATAAAGAGAAAGTTAACACGGTGAAATGTTTCATACTTAATTGAAGTTGTGTCTGTTGACATGTTGGATAAAATTAAAGGTCTACAATGTTTAATTTGTCAATATTATATTTTTATTAATTGTTTTACTGGCCACCATTACTGTGGTTACATGTTCAGTATATGTATTAACCAGCCTACCTCACTAGCTCACTCTCCATCCCTGCTTTGGACAATTAATAGCATGACTCTCATACTTTGTCCTTTTCCTTTATGGTTGATATTAACGACGAAAGGAGATATCTGTCGCTCTCCTATTGTTAAAAATAAGTACTTAGAACTACCAATTATTGTAGATAAATATTAAAGAAAAGGGTAAACAACACTGGACTGAACCCCCTAACTGTCAAACTAATATTAATGTACAACAATATAGAAGATACAGGACTAGAGGTTATGCAATATGGGTGTATGTCCATTGCACGCTTCTTAGGTGTGTAATTGACATGACCAAGGAGCTATTGCAAATTTGAAACAATGAAAAATGTACGTTACACCGCGTGATTTTACAGTACAAACAAGTGTGCAATATAGAAGAGTAGTCAGCGGACATTAGGTCACATGACCAAGGAGCTATTGAAATTGTAAAATGTTGAAAAATTCAAGTAAAACTACGTGAGATCAAAATGGACAAACTAAAGGGTGAACAATGTGTAGGCCCACTGAGTGGACATTCTGAACCTTGTTGGAAGTCACTAGGTCAGATGACCAAGGAGCTATTGAAATTCTACATTTTGAAAAATGTATGTAAAACCGTGATTAATTTTTGTTTTGTTTTAAAGGACAAACTAAAGGGTGTACAATGTGTGTCTATGCCATCGGGTTAGCTACAACCAGTTTTGAAAGTGTTTGGAGTAATGGTTAAAGAGCTATTGAAATTTGGAAAATGTGATTTGTCACTCTGTTGACGGTCCTTAACTGCTGTTGGTGGACATAAGGAAAACTACAGGCGAATATCCGTCGCATATCCAACCTGAAACTGTCATTTACCTTGGTGGCCTAAAGGCGGAGACAAAACAGTGGCAGAATAAATTCAACCACACCTTTTTGTTTTATCACAAAACCGGATACCAACCTCTGTCCGGTGAAGTCCACAAAGAATATTGCATGTAAACAGACAGTTACATGACCTACAGCATGGTCAAACAAGTTAATGTTTCCGCCGTTTTCAGACCACTAAACAACTATTGATTTAGAACCACAGTTACCGAAAGTCGCAAAGAAAACAGGAGCTGCCTCTTGTATGCCAGCACCATTTCAACATCAAATGATCTCTGCCAAATCTAATACAGTGACAACTAAAAGATACCATAAACTATTTGGTCCAATCAACGTAAGCCAAATATGGTTACATGGTTCTGATTTCTATGTGTGTGCGAGTGCAAATAGAACATGTTCTCACGCTACTTGTAGAGAAACGCCAATGCAACCCACCTCTCATGTTGACGAAACGGTCTATCACTATGTCATACAGCACAATATTTAGGTTTTTTGTTGTCCTAGGCTACCTGGCTAAATGCTTGCTCGCTAGCCTATCTTCCATCAATGGGCAACATTAGCTAGTTAACGTTAGCCTTCTACGCAGAGCTACATTTTGAACTTCCATCCTCTCAGGTCAGTAGTACAACAATGTATGAATTCATGTTTAGTTCAGGATCGCCTGTTATAAAATCATTGGCCAGTACGGAGAATTAAGTAAAACCACAAGTCCAAATCCCTATCTACATCCATAACTAATTTTGGAAAGGCCCAAATTTAGCTAGCTAGCGAGACACTGAAGAACAGTAACACAACGAGATGCAACAATTCAAATTGTTCCTGTCATTGACGTATGCCCTCAATGCGATTTGAAAAATACGACAAATCCAAACTCGCTTCCCTTTCCTTCAGCCAGGACAATTCACACGTAGAGACAGGGGACGCTGTTTCGCCCGCTCGGATTCTTTCTTCTGTGAGATTCATTCAACCTCTAGCGAATTGAAGGACAATTATGAAACCGAGGCGAAAGATACATTATTCTATATTTAGATTTTTTTTCTAGGTACATTTTTGGGGGAAGCTTGGCTTCCATGAATACACACAACTGATCCTACCTTTTCTCCAGGAAGGACACAAACTCTTTATTGAGCTGAGGGAGACTCTTTCCAGTAGGAGGCAGCATGCTCCTTACCTTCATGCTCCTTACAGACGATTGGCCATGCCATTGAGCTGTACTACAGGAAAAAACAACCGGAATACAAAAGGTATTCTCCAACCCAGAAATAGACGTGCTATTCATAAGTTGTTTTTTTTAATTCAGGAAAACTCTTTCTCACTGGGGTGTGGAGGCCACATTAAGGAATGTGATCAGGAGATTCCCTTACCTCACAGGGCCAGTTCAGGGAAACCACTAGGTGCTTGGCCAGGCTAATATGAGATAGTGAAAGGGGCGGTGCAGGAATGTGGGTTGTTTGCTAATGAGGATGTTTATGAAGGGAGCCAGGGTTACATGGATTCAAAGAGAGCTGTGTGGTGTGTTAGAACCAATAAGAAGTCCCCTGGAGATGGGAGAGGGAGGGATCAGAACCTTGTTTTCGCTTAGGGTGTTTTCTCTGTTGTGATTGATGTGGGAAAATACAAAAGCCTGATGAGTTCAGTTTCCTTACTCAGATAAAAACCCTATTCCAACTGATCACTAAGCCATAGATCAACAACAATAGGCTTTGTACTGAGCTGCACTACTACTACTACTAGCTCACTAAGAGTTAATTATAAACAGTCAATATCTGAAGGACTGGTCCAAGAACCGACCCAAGGTCTTCTTTCAGTTGGCATAATGTAATGAATTGGGTTGAACCCATGCATACAGCATATTAAAAAGAAACCAACCAAAAATCTGCGGCCGTATGACTGCGTTTAGACTGTCAGCCCAATTCTGATATTTTTACCAATCACAACCACATCTTTTTCAGACCTGATCAAAAGACCAATTAGTGAAGAAAGAAAAAAATCTGAATTGGGCTGCGTAAGTATCAATTGTCTTAGATTAGGAGTGCTAATCTTGGATCAGATACCCCCTTGCCCATGTTATATTTTTCATTGTGATCTAAAAGGAAAAACTGATCCTGAAATCCACACTCCTAATATTACTGAGACACTTGATACAGCCCTGAAGTTAACTTTTGAATATTATTTATGATTGTGTCTACAGACACATTTTATTGTAAATCTCAGGCAAGGAAGATACTAAATGTGGCAACCATTTTGATAATGATGTGACTAAGGCTAATAGTTTGCTCTACATTACAATGTATAAAAGAGACAAAAACCAAAGGGACTTCAATGACATCTTATGTGAACAGAATACTACTTAACAACAGCTTAAACATGACTGACACAAGCTTAAGAAACATCTGTCTACACACAAACACATTCACACTGTAAAGAGTGTTCACTCCGGTTTAGACGCCAGGACACAGAAATACTCCAGCGTCACTTCCATGAGTGTGTCTGGTGATGTGACTCCCATCTCCTTCAGAAACCTGCAATACGACGTCAATATATTTGATAAAATAATTCCATGTGGGATGGACCGTAAAAGTGGCATACAAGTAAATATAATTAATTATTTTGATTATTTGTTCATTTCCTCACACATTTTTTTTGTTCATTTAATCTTTAGTCTAAGACGGGGGGCTAATCTGACAGATGGAATTGTTTTAAAATTGGTCATACCTATGGATCATTTAGCTATTTGATTGAGAATTTTAGGACCCCATTAGGTATAAAAAAATATGATTTTTTAAAAATATTTATTTTGGAAAATGACTACTAAAACCGATAGAAATGCATTGAATAAATAACACATTCATAAATGGCTAAAAGGACTGTCAAAAAAATTTATCAGAAGAAACAAGGTTTTAAAGTGTCTGTCCTAAATCTAGGAGATATAAATAAAAACTCAGGTATGGGGCCTCCCGAGTGGGACAGCGGTCTAAGGCTGGAGGTGGACTCCCGGATCTCGGTCGTCAGTTGAACAGTGTTTCCACCAACACATTGGTGCTTCTGGCTTCCGGTTTAAGCGGGAGTTTGTAAGGAAATGCGGTTTGGCGGGTCATGTTGCAGAGGACGTGTGACCTGACATTCGCCTCCTGAGCCCATTGGGGAGTTGTAGCGATGAGACGGGGAAAAGTGTGTAAAATACAAAAAACATAATAATACAATCAATTTAAACTCTGGAAATATATATATATATATATATATATATATATATATATATATATATATATATATATATATATATATATATATATATATATATATATATATATATATATATATATATATATATATATATATATATATATATATATATATATATATATATATATATATATATATATATATATAAGTTAGTTAGTTAGTAGCCCAAACGGTGCGGACGTTACCAAACAGAATTTAGCACATCGACGGTACTGACTTCAGACGAGACTCCTGGCACTTGTGGGGGTCGTAAAGCAAAGAAGAGAACACCATCGTGTTTGAGAGTCTATCCATACAATGGTCAATAGTTAGTAGGTCAAACTGTTCGGACGCTACAGATGATTTTCGGGATGTCTCATGGTCTGACAAACACGGCTCTAGCTCTGTCACCTTTCACTGCAGATGTTGAAGTGTGACACTGGCGGATGCGTATCTCTAGCGTAAACTGATGGATTTTGATGGGGATTTATTTGTTATGCAACTTAGACCGACACAGGTTTATCAATCGACTCCACCGGGTTAATTTGTTAATTAGCTAATTAGTTCATTAATTCATCCATTCAGTAATTGGTTCATTCATCCATTCAGTCATTCATTCATCCGTTGATTGATCAGGGTTGTTACCTGTCGAGTATTCTCTGCAGCAGTGTGGTGGCAGCATCAGGCTCGGCCCTCTGGAAGGCCTGGTACGTGGAGAAGGACTCCATGAAGCCCACTATGTTCCTCACTGAGATCTGCTGCTTCAGTGGGATACACTCAATCCTGAAATAATAACAGATACACACACACTGTTGAATTGAGAGGAGAGTCATAGTGGATGCCCTATTTACCCAGGGGGGCCAAGAGGTTTAAGTCAAGTAAGTCATAATATTGAATACTCCTGCAGTTTATTGAGTACAACATTTGATTTTGACCACCTGAGAGTCACTAGATGTGAGTACATTACTTCTATGTATGTATGTATGTATGTATGTATGTATGTATGTATGTATGTATGTATGTATGTATGTATATATATATATATATATATATCAAACAGGCTGTTCTACTGGGTTCTCACAGAGGCTGTATGAGTTACCTCTCTTTGTCAGGGAAGGGGATAGCAGTGTAAAGCTCCTTTAGTTTGGTGTTGGACACGGCTACCTGTGTGCTGGTGTATGGTAACAGCACCTTCTTGAACTGGGGATAGCAAAGTCAAATCTCAGTCAGGAAACTAACAAACATTTTGTAAGCATACTGTAGATGAAAACAACTATTGTACCTAGTACCCAATGAAAATAAACATGACACACTAAACAGATTAAGTGGCATTGGTTTGTCACCATAAAAATAGAATGTCATTCTAGTTCTGTGTTTTTCACCTCATCACAGATGTCAGTGAGTCTGTCCCCACATGAGCCGTAATGGAGTCTGAAGTTATCAGCAAAGCCAAGCAGAGCCATGCAGCCGCAAGGCTTCAGGACCCGGCCTGCCTCCAAGAGGAACCGCTGTTGGTCAAACCAATGGGCCGCTGAGGCTGCAGTCAGTAGGTCCACAGAAGCATCCGGAAACGGCAGCTCCTCAGCTGTCCCTTTCCTGTATAGTAAGTATTAAGACACAGCACCAAACATTGAGGATTTCTACATAAACTAACATATTAACTAGGGGCCTATTGAAAGTGGGAAGCTACTGCTGACCTTTGTGCTGAGTGTAATTGACCGTCTCTGCAGATTGTCATCACTGTTTCTTTTTAAACAACATACACGTTGGTTTTACGAGCCAAGTGTGGACCAAAACATTTATTCCCATTCAAAATCATATTATCCCTAAACTCTAAATAACCCTAACCAAACTCTAAAATAGCAGTTTTATTAATGTATGGGGAACGGCAAAATGTCCCCACTTGTCAGATTTTCCTTGTTTTACTATCCTTGTGAGGACTTTTGGACCTCAAAAGGATAGTAAGGTTAAACACACACATAGACACATTCAAAAACCTGTAAGTGATGTTGTTGAACCCTGCCACTGCCCTGGCCTCCTCCAGTTGGCACTCGCTGATGTCGATGCCCACCACTTCCTGGAAGTGTGGGGCCAGCAGGCGTGAGTTCTGCCCCGTCCCACAGCCCAGGTCCACAGCTAGGGCATGAGGCTGGACATTCTGAAGAGAGGGGACCAGTGAGACACTATATAATTAGCCTTCACTAAAGGAGAGTGATAGCTAGTGATAGTGTAAATGTGATGTTCAATACAGATAATATACAGTACCAGTTAAAAGTTTGGGGTCACTTAGAAATGTCCTTGTTTTTGAAAGAAAAATACATTTTTTTGTCCATTAAAATAACATCAACATCATTGATCAGAAATACAGAGTAGACATTGTTAATGTTGTAAATTACTATTGTAGCTGGAAACAGCTGATTTTTAATGGAATATCTGCATAGGCGTACAGAAGCCCATTATCAGCAACCATCACTCCTGTGTTCCAATGGCACATTGAGTTAGCTAATCCGAGTTTATACATTTTAAAAAGGCTAATTGATCAATAGAAAACCCTTTAGCTGTGCTAACATAATTGCAAAAGGTTTTCTAGATATTCCCTTAAATTCTGCCATTTCCAGCTACATTAGTCATTTACAACATTAACAATGTCTACACTGTATTTCTGATTAATTTGAAGTTATTTTAAAATGGACCAATAAATTGCTTTGCTTTCTAAAACAAGGAAACTTCTAAGTGACCCCAAACTTGTGAACGGTAGTGTGTGTTATTATATAACACTCTGGTCTTTGCTAAATAGGTATTTCAAGCTTACGGTAATAACGTAAGATAATGGATGACAGTGTTTAGTGACCTATTGTCACAATACTCAAAAGCATTTAGAAACAGGAAACGGTTGAGAGAATGTTTATATCTGATTTCAAATGTCATAATCCTGAAATATTATGCAATAGAAATGAAAGTAAAAAATTCCCTTCTCAGACACTGAGTGGAAGCATTACACCAAAGACTTATCTTAGACAACCTAAGATTTGTCAACTGTACAAGTCTAACGTCATGTAAAAGACAAAGTCTATAACAGTAATATCTTTGCTTGGCTCACCTTCCTTTCCAGGTAATGCAGGATGATGTCTCTGATCTCCTCTGGGGGTACAAAGCGGTACCTCTGGTAGATGGAGGCATGGTGTTTCTCCTCAAACAGCCGGTAGGTCATGGTGCTCTGCGGTAAGCTGCTCCGCTAGCCTAGTGCTCTTTCCTGCTTGCAGTGACTCAGCAGACAGACCTGCTCCTTCACTTAGGACCTTTTAATCATTACATGAAAAGAGGATACACATAAGGAGTAGGACAGAGGCTACTGGTAGTAGTCACTCAGTCACATAGAGGTTTAAAGAGACACCTGGGCTGCTAAGATCAAATAACTTGTCACCTCTTGACAAATTGCAAAACACTGATTTGTGTGTGATGTTGTGTGCAACAATTTCAAAGATTTTACTGAGTTACAGTTCATAAATAATTCAGTCAATTGAAATACATTTATTACACCCTAATATATGGATTTCACATGATTGGGAATACAGATATGGATCCGTTGGTCACAGGTATCTTACAAAAGGTATGGGCGTGGATCAGAAATCCAGTCAGTATCTGGTGTGACGACCATGTCTCATGCAGGGTGACATCTTCGCATAGAGTTGATCAGGCTGTTGATCGTGGGAGATTGTCTCACGCTAACGGCTGTGTGAAATTGCTGGATATTGGTGGGAACTGGAACACGCTGTCGTACACATCAATTCAGAGCATCCCAAACATGCTCAATGGGGGACATGTCTGGTGAGTATGCAGGCAATGGAAGAATTGGGACATTTTCAGCTTCTAGGAATTGTCTACAGATCCTTGCAACATGGGTACATTATAATGCTGAAACATGAGGTGATGGTGGCGGCTGAATGGTACGACAATGGGCCTCTGGATCTCATCATGGTATCTCTGTGCATTCAATTTGTCATTGATAAAATGCAAATGTGTTCGTTGTCCGTAGCTTATGTCTGCCCATACCATAACCTCACCACCACCGTGTGGAACTCTGTTCACAAGGTTGACAGCAGTAAACCACTCGCCACACACACACACACGTGGTCTGTGGTTGTGCAGCCAAATTCTCTAAAACAACGTTGGAGGATTATGGAAGATAAACATTAAAGTACCTGGCA
Organism: Oncorhynchus mykiss; assembly: GCF_013265735.2. Lineage (NCBI taxonomy): Eukaryota > Metazoa > Chordata > Actinopteri > Salmoniformes > Salmonidae > Oncorhynchus > Oncorhynchus mykiss. Next base: position 54,622,871 of record NC_048567.1, read on the forward strand.
ACAGCCCTGGTGGAAATTCCTGTAGTCAGCATGTCAATTGCACACTCCCTCAAAACTTGAGACATCTGTGGCATTGTGTTGTGACAAAGCTGCACATTTTGTCACCAGCACAAGGTGCACCTGTGTAATGATCATGCTATTTATTCAGCTACTTGATATGTCACACCTGGCAAGTGGATGGATAATCTTGGCAAAGGAGACGTGCTCACCAACATGGATGCAATCAAGTTTGTGCATTCGGAAAATGTCTGGGATCTTTTATTTCAGCTCATTAAACCAACACTTTACATGTTGTGTTTACATTTTTGTTCAGTGTAGATTATGCATTAAGACCAAAATTGTGAAACTAGACTGGGTCCTATGATGCAGCGATTAGGTTAATGAACAGAACATTTTCTAAACAATAGCAAAACAGAAGAACAAGTGCAGACATTTAATTAGTCTCCTGAAAGTCTGCAATGAAGTTATACGCAATTGTAATGTCAAATAACAAAATCACCTTACACAATTTTAATGCAGCTTGTAAAACTGTTTCTCTCATCTGAAAATTTCACCACAAACATTGCCAGGACTGGTTGGTCTTTTTGCAGGTAGGAATGTGAGACAATATATCCACACGAAAGTATAATTAAATCATTCTCAAACCCCTGGTAGTGTCTGAAATGCAAACAGAATGAAAATACATCTAAGTCATGCATGGACATTTGCCGAGATGGTGCACGTGTTTACATGGTTCTGCACATCCTTCAGATGACAAATCTGAATACACTACCAACACATTGAAAAGTTGATTTCATTATACTTTCCTGCGGATATATTGTCTCACATTCAGACATAACTGACACATTTACGAAAGCTCAACACCCCTTGAATATGGCCGGTGTCAGTAAACCTCGGTGAAAAGGCGTAATTAAATTGTTGCCAGCAGCACAGTAACCAATGCTCTGGATAACATGAAAACAGCCTAACCAGCTCTGTTAGGGCAAGTAAAATGGTCAGAGGTGTTCTCATGTGTCTGTAACGTTAGCTAGAAAGCTAGCCAGTTAGCTTGGGTACTTGACTGCGTTGTTTGGGCAGAACGCTCAGATCAACACTACTCCTCCGCCAGAGCGTCCAGTGTGCGCTCTGAACACTGAGAACGAAATGCTCTGAATTTACGAACCGACAATCTGATAACATTCTGAAAATTAGAACGTCAAGAGAGCACTCTGGCACTCCAGATTGAATTTACGAATACACCCTCAGTTATTTGGACGTAGTTACAGTAGAGGGTGTCAAGGATAGGGAGACTTGCAACAGAGCGAAAACAATTGCTAGTTACAAAGCTAGAAAATACTTCACGTTGATGCGGTTAGTTATGCGACATAAAAACCACAAACTAGTTAATGTCTGCACGGTTGTTTACCTGCTGTCTCACAGAAAGCGCTCCGTCCACACCCTAATCAAGGAGACTCGGAAGCAAGCCTCTGGAAGTAAACTTCAGTCGCCAAACAACCTCACGAATATAAAGACAAATGTTAATATTGAAACGTAAAAAAGCTGCCAAACAGCTGTAACAGCTTCTTATTCGATGAGGTTTAACGGCGATTGGCATCCAACAAATGTTGCATTACCGCCACCTACTAGACTGGAGTATAACGCTCATACGTTTCTTAAAAAAAATAATACAACATACACCCTACCATCTAACGCTACACTCACAAAAAAAATACCATACTCCACTATTTAGTCCTACTTCAAGCCAACAGCCTGAAAGGACACACCCCTGTCAGGCAACTCCAGTCCTCCAGGGCCTGATTGGTGTCACACTTGTTCTCCATCCCTAGCAAACACAGCTGATTAATCAAATTGCATTCTAAACTGAAGATCATGATTAGGTGAGTATTGGAGTCAGGTGTGGTAGCTTGGGCTGGGGCAAAACTGTGACACCAATCAGGCCCTCGAGGACTGGAATTGCCCACCCCTGCGTAACTCTTTTGATGTCAACCGCCACAACCTCTATTTTTTGCGACTTACGGTCCATCCCTGCAGTACAGTTGATAACCATTGCTATAAATGTCAAACGTATATCACTTGTTGGTTTATCCGTCAGTACTGGTAAAGGTTGCTGGATCAAATCCCCAAGCTGACATGGTAAAAATCTGTCTTTCTGCCCTTGAGCAAGGCAGTTAACCCACTGTTCCCCGGGCGCCGAAGACGTGGATGTCAATTAAGGCAGCGCCTCACACCTTTCTGATTCAGAGTGGTTGGGTTAAATGCGGTAGACATTTCATTTGACGGCATTCAGTTGAACAACTGACTAGGTATCCCCCTTTCCCTACTCACACCATTCCTCTCAGGATCCCTTAACCCATCTTCCTCTACTTTCTTCACTGCCTCAGCATATGACAACTTCTGCACTACTCTAACCCTGGAAACCTCAACCTGCCTCTCTCGCAAAGGACATTTCTGATACCCAGCGCCATGGGCACCCCTACAATTAACAAATACCACTACTTTTCCCAATGCTACACATTCTTTTGTCTCATGCCCTTCTGCACTCTTCTCACACCTAGGAACCTCCCTCCTACACTGCTGCCACATGCCCATAAGCTTGACACCTGTAACAACGTAATGTATTCAGCACAAAAGCTTGTACAGGATAATTGATATATCCCAATATCACTTTGTCGGGCAAAGACTCAACATTAAAACTCCAAAGAACAGACAATGACTATTCTGTTTCTCCACTCATGCCACCCTATCTGCGTTGCACCAAACGACAAACATCACAAACACCGGGAATCTTCCCCTTCAGTTGGTCAGCTTTCACATTTACTTCTACCCAGTAATCACGCCTTTCAATGGCACCCTTTTCTTGAGAGCAAAACAATTCACATCTCTTGCCCCCATTTGTTTAACACGGAGCGCCTGCTCCCTCTGACCAGCAGAAACACAAACAATTATCACAAGACCACTTCTGGTTACCTATACTGATTCCACAGCACCCAACTCTGTTTTCACCCACCCTGAAACCACACATGGATCAGCCAAAAGGCAAGGGTACACTTTTTCCACAACTTCACCTACTGTCACAGACTCATCTTTATCCTGACCCTCAGTGCAAGCCTTCGGGCTCTGAGAACTTCACACCTACCACCTTCGATACTTCACCCTCCCTCTCTCTCTTAGACCTCCTCTGCCACTCTTGCCTCCATTCCTCCTCTGTATTCCAAGTATAATTCTCCTTATGAAAATACTGCACTTCTTCTGACATACATCTTGTTCCTGCCTTGTCAAGAGATACCATTTAACCAGCTGTCACAATCTCCGTACAATCATAAACCCCTTGGGATGTAGCGCTTAACAGTGCATCCCACTTGTAAAGCCAGCTGTAACAACTCTACTGCCAGTGTCGTTAAAGGAGGTGAGGGATTGTTCCGTTTGTTACTGTTGTCCGGCCAAATATCACATGAAAACATTAGTTCTGCTAGACAAAGCAAAGAAAATAGGCAACACAGTTGGTCAAAATAAGTAACACATTATTATGTTCAGTTACGTGAAATCGCCCTAAGAACTGTTTTGGAAGTGATGGTTTCTAGTTACATACCATGTAAAAGTTCCTATTAGACTAAATCAAAAGCCAAACCAAAGAGACAACATTATACTTTTTGTTATTAGAAAAAAAAACTTGTTTCTCCTCACCCATTCACAAAAGCTTACAGCCTCAGCTAACTTCTACACACTAGAAATGACCCAATCCTCACAATGCTTCATAAGCCTACTATATTCACACACACTGACACAAGACTTGCAGTGTTCGGGTTTCTGTACCAATTAGACTTCTGATTCCCAAGCAACAGTGCCCTCTTGCTCTGACTGTCAAGGCCAGCATTTGGTGTCTCATGAATGGTGCTTCACTGTCTGTTAGTGCCAAGTGATACCTTTTTTGTTTTACCCAATGTTACAGGCAGCAGAGCTAAATAAAAACTCAGAGATTATGAGCATGAGAGAATAGGAGCCATCCACGATCCAAATAAACCTAAAATAAAAAGTTCTGCGAGCCAGCACTGCTTTTCTATGTTGTTTTTGCCACTTGTTGGAGTCAGATGAAGATGTTGGAGAGAAGTGCTGTTATAATTGGAAAGATGTTATCAGGAGGCTGGCCAGCCAGTTCCTCTTTGCATTTCATATCATAGTGCAGCTGCAGCAGAGAATCCCTCAATCCTGAACCACTCATTCTAACAATGACACAATGGTCTTCGGCTACCCACCGTTTCCAAAGGGATTATTTCTTCAGCAAGGCTGCCACCCTTAGTATTCGTTTTGGGAATAATGATAAGAAGGGCCTCGGGGCAGTAGCTGAAATAACTTATTACTTCTTATCACTAAAATCCCTATTTTTCCATATCTGGCATATGAACATTTAAGGGTTTTCAGCAGTATTCAGGCATTTCAGTCATTGCTGAAGTGAGGAACTCATACTTTTTGTTTGTTGAAATCTGCTGCTGTGAACAACACATAAAAATGCATTTCAATCTATTTTCTTAAATGCGTCATATTTTCACCAACATTGAATCAAATCAAATCAAATCAAATTTATTTATATAGCCCTTCGTACATCAGCTGATATCTCAAAGTGCTGTACAGAAACCCAGCCTAAAACCCCAAACAGCAAGCAATGCAGGTGTAGAAAGAGAGAATTAGATAGAGCACACTTAAATTCACACAGGACACCGAATAGGACAAGAGAAGTACTCCAGATATAACAAACTGACCCCAGCCCCCCGACACATAAACTACTGCAGCATAAATACTGGAGGCTGAGACAGGAGGGGTCAGGAGACACTGTGGCCCCATCCGAGGACACCCCCGGACAGGGCCAAACAGGAAGGATATAACCCCACCCACTTTGCCAAAGCACAGCCCCCACACCACTAGAGGGATATCTTCAACCACCAACTTACCATCCTGAGACAAGGCTGAGTATAGCCCACAAAGATCTCCCCCACGGCACAACCCTAGGGGGGGCGCCAACCCAGACAGGATGACCACATCAGTGAATCATCCCACTCAGGTGACGCACCCCCTCCAGGGACGGTATGAGAGAGCCCCAGTAAGCCAGTGACTCAGCCCCTGTAATAAGGTTAGAGGCAGAGAATCCCAGTGGAAAGAGGGGAACCGGCCAGGCAGAGACAGCAAGGGCGGTTCGTTGCTCCAGAGCGTTTCCGCTCACCTTCCCACTCCTGGGCCAGACTACACTCAATCATATGACCCACTGAAGAGATGAGTCTTCAGTAAGGACTTAAAGGTTGAGACCGAGTTTGCCTCTCTGACATTGGTAGGCAGACCGTTCCATAAAAATGGAGCTCTATAGGAGAAAGCCCTGCCTCCAGCTGTTTGCTTAGAAATTCTAGGGACAATTAGGAGGCCTGCGTCTTGTGACCGTAGCGTACGTGTAGGTATGTACGGCAGGACCAAATCAGAGAGATAGGTAGGAGCAAGCCCATGTAATGCTTTGTAGGTTAGCAGTAAAACCTTGAAATCAGCCCTTGCTTTGACAGGAAGCCAGTGTAGGGAGGCTAGCACTGGAGTAATATGATCACATTTTTTGGTTCTAGTCAGGATTCTAGCAGCTGTATTTAGCAGTAACTGAAGTTTATTTAGTGCTTTATCCGGGTAGCCGGAAAGTAGAGCATTGCAGTAGTCTAACCTAGAAGTGACAAAAGCATGGATTAATCTGCATCATTTTTGGACAGAAAGTTTCTGATTTTTGCAATGTTACATAGATGGAAAAAAGCGGTCCTTGAAATGGTCTTGATATGTTCTTCAAAAGAGAGATCAGGGTCCAGAGTAACGCCGAGGTCCTTCACAGTTTTATTTGAGACGACTGTACAACCATTAAGATTAATTGTCAGATTCAACTGAAGATCTCTTTGTTTCTTGGGACCTAGAACAAGCATCTCTGTTTTGTTCGAGTTTAAAAGTAGAAAGTTTGCAGCCATCCACTTCCTTATGTCTGAAACACATGCTTCTAGCGAGGGCAATTTTGGGGCTTCACCATGTTTCATTGAAATGTACAGCTGTGTGTCATCCGCATAGCAGTGAAAGTTAACATTATGTTTTCGAATGACATCCCCAAGAGGTAAAATATATAGTGAAAACAATAGTGGTCCTAAAACGGAACCTTGAGGAACACCGAAATTTACAGTTGATTTGTCAGAGGACAAACCATTCACAGAGACAAACTGATATCTTTCCGACAGATAAGAGCTAAACCAGGCCAGAACTTGTCCGTGTAGACCAATTTGGGTTTCCAATCTCTCCAAAAGAATGTGGTGATCGATGGTATCAAAAGCAACACTAAGGTCTAGGAGCACGAGGACAGATGCAGAGCCTCGGTCTGATGCCATTAAAAGGTAATTTACCACCTTCACAAGTGCAGTCTCAGTGCTATGATGGGGTCTAAAACCAGACTGAAGCATTTCGTATACATTGTTTGTCTTCAGGAAGGCAGTGAGTTGCTGCGCAACAGCCTTTTCTAAAATTTTTGAGAGGAATAGAAGATTCGATATAGGCCGATAGTTTTTTATATTTTCTGGGTCAAGGTTTGGCTTTTTCAAGAGAGGCTTTATTACTGCAACTTTTAGTGAGTTTGGTACACATCCGGTGGATAGAGAGCCGTTTATTATGTTCAACATAGGAGGGCCAAGCACAGGAAGCAGCTCTTTCAGTAGTTTAGTTGGAAGAGGGTCCAGTATGCAGCTTGAAGGTTTAGAGGCCATGATTATTTTCATCATTGTGTCAAGAGATATAGTACTAAAACACTTGAGCGTCTCTCTTGATCCTAGGTCCTGGCAGAGTAAAGAGCTTTGAAGGAATACGCAGGTTTAAAAAGGAGTCCGTAATTTGCTTTCTAATAATCATGATCTTTTCCTCAAAGAAGTTCATGAATTTATCACTGCTAAAGTGAAAGCCATCCTCTCTTGGGGAATGTTGCTTTTTAGTTAACTTTGCGACAGTATCAAAAAGGAATTTCGGATTGTTCTTATTTTCCTCAATTAAGTTAGAAAAATAGGATGATCGAGCAGCAGTAAGGGCTCTTCGGTACTGCACGGTACTGTCATTCCAAGCTAGTCGGAAGACTTCCAGTTTGGTGTGGCGCCATTTCCGTTCCAATTTTCTGGAAGCTTGCTTCAGAGCTCGGGTATTTTCTGTGTACCAGGGAGCTAGTTTCTTATGAGAAATGTTTTTAGTTTTTAGGGGTGCAACTGCATCTAGGGTATTGCGCAAGGTTAAATTGAGTTCCTCAGTTAGGTGGTTAACCGATTTTTGTCCTCTGGCGTCCTTGGGTAGACAGAGGGAATATGGAAGGACATCAAGGAATCTTTGTGTTGTCTGTGAATTTATAGCACGACTTTTGATGTTCCTTGGTTGGGGTCTGAGCAGTTTATGAGATGTCAATGCTTTCCCCTCTATGTCATCATCAGTTCCATGATAGAGCTACTAGCCAATTGGTCCTCTCACAAAGCAAATACGACTTGGTGCAATGAGGGTCTGCTCTCTCTCTCAAACAACACGACAAGTCAGTGTCTGATTAATGGCCATCCCCTTCCACGATATACAGCCACAGAGCAGGCTAGGGGTCAGATTTATTATACTTTTGTTCTTATGAGTCAGCATTATTCTGTAGACTGAGGCCCCAATGACAATTTTTTTATTTATTTCACCTTTATTTAACCAGGTAGGCAAGTTGAGAACAAGTTCTCATTTACAATTGCGACCTGGCCAAGATAAAGCAAAGCAGTTCGACACATACAACGACACAGAGTTACACATGGAGTAAAACAAACATAGTCAATAATACAGTATAAACAAGTCTATATATGATGTGAGCAAATGAGGTGAGATAAGGGAGGTAAAGGCAAAAAAAGGCCATGGTGACAAAGTAAATACAATATAGCAAGTAAAACACTGGAATGGTAGATTTGCAGTGGAAGAATGTGCAAAGTAGAAATAAAAATAATGGGGTGCAAAGGAAGCAAAATAAATAAATAAAATAAGTCCAGTAGGGAAAGAGGTAGTTGTTTGGTGCTAAATTATAGGTGGGCTATGTACAGGTGCAGTAATCTGTGAGCTGCTCTGACAGTTGGTGCTTAAAGCTAATGAGGGAGATAAGTGTTTCCAATTTCAGAGATTTTTGTAGTTCGTTCCAGTCATTGGCAGCAGAGAACTGGAAGGAGAGGCGGCCAAAGAAATAATTGGTTTTGGGGGTGACTATATACCTGCTGGAGCGTGTGCTACAGGTGGGAGATGCTATGGTGACCAGCGAGCTGAGATAAGGGGGGACTTTACCTAGCAGGGTCTTGTAGATGACATGGAGCCAGTGGGTTTGGCGACGAGTATGAAGCGAGGGCCAGCCAATGAGAGCGTACAGGTCGCAATGGTGGGTAGTATATGGGGCTTTGGTGACAAAACGGATTACACTGTGATAGACTGCATCCAATTTGTTGAGTAGGGTATTGGAGGCTATTTTGTAAATGACATCGCCAAAGTCGAGGATTGGTAGGATGGTTAGTTTTACAAGGGTATGTTTGGCAGCATGAGTGAAGGATGCTTTGTTGCGAAATAGGAAGCCAATTCTAGATTTAACTTTGGATTGGAGATGTTTGATGTGGGTCTGGAAGGAGAGTTTACAGTCTAACCAGACACCTAGGTATTTGTAGTTGTCCTCGTATTCTAAGTCAGAGCTGTCCAGAGTAGTGATGTTGGACAGGCGGGCAGGTGCAGGCAGCGATCGGTTGAAGAGCATGCATTTAGTTTTACTTGTATTTAAGAGCAATTGGAGGCCACGGAAGGAGAGTTGTATGGCATTGAAGCTTGCCTGGAGGGTTGTTAACACAGTGTCCAAATAAGGGCCAGAAGTATACAGAATGGTGTCGTCTGCGTAGAGGTGGATCAGAGACTCATCAGCAGCAAGAGCGACATCATTGATGTATACAGAGAAGAGAGTCGGTCCAAGAATTGAACCCTGTGGCACCCCCATAGAGACTGCCAGAGGTCCGGACAGCAGACCCTCCGATTTGACACACTGAACTCTATCAGAGAAACCAAGGCTGTCGAGTCTGCCGATGAGGATGTGGTGATTGACAGAGTCGAACGCCTTGGCCAGATCAATGAATACGGCTGCACAGTAATGTTTCTTATCGATGGCGGTTAAGATATCGTTTAGGACCTTGAGTGTGGCTGAGGTGCACCCACGACCAGCTCTGAAACCAGATTGCATTTCAGAGAAGGAATGGTGAGATTCGAAATGGTTGGTATTCTGTTTGTTGACTTGGCTTTCGAAGACCTTAGAAAGGCAGGGTAGGATAGATATAGGTCTGTAGCAGTTTGGGTTAAGAGTGTCCACCCCTTTGAAGAGGGGGATGACCGCAGCTGCTTTCCAATCTTTGGGAATCTCAGACGACACGAAAGAGAGGTTGAACAGGCTAGTAATAGGGGTGGCAACAATTTCGGCAGATAATTTTAGAAAGAAATGGTCCAGATTGTCTAGCCCGGCTGATTTGTAGGGGTCCAGATTTTGCAGCTCTTTCAGAACATCAGCTGACTGGATTTGGGAGAAGGAGAAATGGGGAAGGCTTGGGCGAGTTGCTGTGGGGGGTGCAGTGCTGTTGACCGGGGTAGGAGTAGCCAGGTGGAAAGCATGGCCAGCCGTAGAAAAATGCTTGTTGAAATTCTCAATTATGGTGGATTTATCAGTGGTGACAGTGTTTCCTATCTTCAGTGCAGTGGGCAGCTGGGAGGAGATGTTTTTATTCTCCATGGACTTTACAGTGTCCCAGAACGTTTTTGAGTTAGTGTTGCAGGAAGCAAATTTCTGCTTGAAAAAGCTAGCCTTGGCTTTTCTAACTGCCTGTGTATAATGGTTTCTGGACTCACTCTGATGGTCTGGACTCACTCTGATCACCTGTTGTGACAGTGGCTCCAGAAGTGATGTGAGACTGAGGGATAGGAGTTCATCCCTCTTTTGCCCCAGTTTGGCCCCCTTATTCAGAGAAAGTATGGATGCAAAACAACCCGCTGTTCCCTGCCCAATATCACACACAAACACACACACGCACAGACACACACACTTTCCATGATTTGTGGGGGTGGAAATCTGGCACAGCAAGCTGCTTATTTTGTTCCAGGAGTGGAACCCACTTTCTATTGAATGTTCTGGTTGGCTATATTTTACCAAACATTGTGATGGACTCAAGGGGTATGGAGAGGCATATTTTCCTAAGGTAATGTTATTTACTGTTTCTTCTGTGATTGTTTTACAGATGTCCCCTGCTATGCCCATACAGTTAGGACAAGCTCCTGTGACATCCACTCTCTCTACATCTTACCACACACACAGATACACACATGCAGGCTTACACACACACTCACACAGACACACAAAATGAGAAACCATGCTGGAAAGTCATCTAAACAAACTTGTATCCATGAAGCAAAACCTCTAGAGACTGAAAGTGCTATGCTAGGTACTTTTCCCTGTATATACTATTCCCTCTGCTTTGAGTCCCAATGTAAGGAATCAATGTCCTCCTGTCTCAGTGACAAACTGGGTCATTTGGTCTCTCGAGATCACTCCTCTGAGGGATCCTATGCTATCCACACACACACACACACACACACACATCTCATATCACGGGCTGTGTTTGTCTGCTTGTGAAGTACGTAAAACTGGAGCCAGAATGACAAACTATATTAGATAAGATACCACTCATTGGCAAGCTTTAGTAATATAAATGTACACAGTTGTCACGATCGTCATAATAACTGGACCAAAGCGCAGCGTGATCTGGGCTCCACATCTTTATTGCTGTGTGAACCGCAAAACAATAAAAGAACAAAACGTGACGCTACAATAGTGCTCACAGGCAACTATACATAGTCAAGATCCCACAAAGCACAATGGGGAAAATGGCTGCCTAAATATGATCCCCAATCAGAGACAACGATAAACAGCTGCCTCTGATTGGGAACCATACCAGGCCAACATAAATCATTAATCACCTCGATAACCCACCGTAGTCACTGTCACGCCCCAACCAACATAGAGAATAAACAGCTCTCTATGGTCAGGACGTGACAACAGTAATAACAACTTCCTTAATTGTTCATCACTAACTAAATATTTAAGTTTCCACAGGGGAAACATCATAGTCTCAGTCATCTGTAGCTAGTCCTCTGGCTTGCAGGCTAGCAGGTAGAAATACCTGACTCCGACCACAACCTCAGTCTCTGGGGAGGTCACCTCCATCACAGCCAACAGTCTGGAGAGGACAGAGAGAGATGTTAGATGTAACGTTAAATGATGCCTTTACATTTCATATTATTCTGTACGTACATCTTGGGAAGCTCCATTTAGTAAGATATGTTACGTTTCATATGGTATGTATTCATTTGTGGATGTCCATCACCCATTTCGTATGATATGTTACAAATTACACTTCTTATTATATGTTACGAATTTACAAAACGTACAATAGTTACACATTTGCAAAATGTATGATATGTTACGAATTCTAGCTAGGTTGCTAGGTTGCTAACACTAGCTAGGCTAGGGTTAGGGTTAGCTGAAAGGGTTAAGGTTAGGGTTAGGGGAAGGGTAGGCTTACTATGTTATGTCTAGTCTATGAGACCTGGCTGTTCATCCAAACACACTCCTGCCTAGACACAACTGTTCAACACAAAATGAGCAATGAGTTAGTCTAGCAATGCAATCCTTCCAATTGTTGTTAATCACTCGGCTACTGCAGGAACCCTGGAAATCGAGGCTAGCATTGAGAATCAATTCAACAATTATTGTACATGGGAATACAGTAGCAACAATGGCAGATATAACAGTGGATGCAATGGTACTCAGGCCTCACCATTCTTTCTCTGTGTAGGGGATGGAGTTGTAGGACTGTTTGTAGAGAGCCACAGAGTTGGGGCCCAGACAGAGGTTACGATAGGGCAGGAGGGCAGCATAAAACTGATGAGATTAAAAAAAGACAAATTATGTTGAAAAAACACACAACAAATCTACTGTATGCATTGAGAATTTGTACATCGTCAATCTATCAAAAATGTGCATTGCGTTTTGTTTTCTACAGTATTTAGAATGGTACATTTCCACTGTTTATGGATAATATACTTTTATTCAATTCTCTAGAGTTGTCCAGACCTTGAGGACTGTTGAGTGTGTGGTAGCAGTCGCCATGATGGATCTCCATGTCCATGGTACAGTTGAGCGGATAGAGACGGCCTTTAGGATGCAGGATCCTATGGGCTTCCTTGGAGGAACTGCGGCCGGTCAGGCAGTCATGGCCGTCACCAGTTCCACTGAGCTGCGAAGGGCAGCTCTTCAGCCGGACACTGTCTGACAGACAGAGACAAGAGAGACACAATGATCAGCAGCCGGACACTGTTTATAAAGAAACCAGAGACATAAAAATCAGGGCTACATAATACAGGCTATACTGAAGTTATTTGCTAGCCTAGTCTCAGATCTGTAAAGATAATTTGCTAGCCTAGTCTCAGATCTGTAAAGATATTTGCTAGCCTAGTCTCAGATATGTAAAGATATTTGCTAGCCTAGTCTCAGATCTGTAAAGATATTTGCTAGCCTAGTCTCAGATCTGTAAAGATATTTGCTAGCCTAGTCTCAGATCTGTAAAGATATTTGCTAGCCTAGTCTCAGATCTGTAAAGATATTTGCTAGCCTAGTCTCAGATCTGTAAAGATATTTGCTAGCCTAGTCTCAGATCTGTTTCTGCTCTTTTGTATTCTATGACTGTAATGTAAAGAGAGTTTGAGTCCACGTTAGTGTTACTCAAAACAAAACATGACCCTCCAGTCCAGTCCACCTTTCTCCTCTTCCCTCTGGGGTTGGCTCTGACCTGTAAGAGATGTTAGGGGCGGAGACTCTGACCTGTAAGAGATGTTAGGGGCGGTGGCTCTGACCTGTAAGAGATGTTAGGGGCGGTGACTCTGACCTGTAGGAGATGTTAGGGGCGGTGACTATGACCTGTAAGAGATGTTAGGGGCGGTGACCATGACCTGTAAGAGATGTTAGGGGCGGTGACTCTGACCTGTAAGAGATGTTAGGGGCGGTGACTCTGACCTGCAGGAGATGTTAGGGGCGGTAACTCTGACCTGTAAGAGATGTTAGGGGCTGTGACTCTGACCTGTAAGAGATGTTAGGGGCGGTGACTCTGACCTGTAGGAGATGTTAGGGGTGGTGGCACTGACCTGTAGGAGATGTTAGGGGCGGTGACTCTGACCTGTAAGAGATGTTAGGGGCGGTGACTCAGACCTGTAGGAGACGTTAGGGGCGGTGACTCTGACCTGTAAGAGATGTTAGGGGCGGTGACTCTGACCTGTAAGAGAAGTTAGGGGCGGTGACTCTGACCTGCAGGAGATGTTAGGGGCGGTAACTCTGACCTGTAAGAGATGTCAGGGGCGGTGACTCTGACCTGTAGGAGATGTTATGGGCGGTGACTCTGACCTGTAGGAGATGTTAGTGGCGGTGACTCTGACCTGTAGGACATGTTGGGGGCGGTTACTCTGATCTGTAGGAGATGTTAGGGGCGGTGACTCTGACCTGTAGGAGATGTTGGGGGCGGTGACTCTGACCTGTAGGAGATGTTAGGGGCGGTGACTCTGACCTGTAGAAGATGTTATGGGCGGTGACTCTGACCTGTAAGAGATGTTAGGGGCTGTGACTCTGACCTGTAAGAGATGTTAGGGGCGGTGACTCTGACCTGTAGGAGATGTTAGAGGTGGTGGCACTGACCTGTAGGAGATGTTAGGGGCGGTGACTCTGACCTGTAAGAGATGTTAGGGGCGGTGACTCTGACCTGTAGGAGATGTTAGGGGCGGTGACTCTGACCTGTAAGAGATGTTAGGGGCGGTGACTCTGACCTGCAGGAGATGTTAGGGGCGGTAACTCTGACCTGTAAGAGATGTCAGGGGCGGTGACTCTGACCTGTAGGAGATGTTATGGGCGGTGACTCTGACCTGTAGGAGATGTTAGGGGCGGTGACTCTGACCTGTAGGAGATGTTGGGGGCGGTTACTCTGATCTGTAGGAGATGTTAGGGGCGGTGACTCTGACCTGTAGGAGATGTTAGGGGCGGTGACTCTGACCTGTAGGAGATGTTAGGGGTGGTGACTCTGACCTGTATGATATGTTATGTGCGGTGACTCTGACCTGTAAGAGATGTTAGGGGCGAATGCCTCTGACCTGTAAGAGATGTTAGGGGCGGTGACTCTGACCTGTAAGAGATGTTAGGGGCGGTGACTCTGACCTGTAGGAGATGTTAGGGGCGGTGACTCTGACCTGTAAGAGATGTTAATGGCGGTTACATGCTCCAGGACCACCTCCTGCTGGGCAGGGCTCACGTCGGTCCCCAACACCGAGGAGAAGTGAGGAGGCCAGGAGCACAGTGCCCTGACCCACAGCCTACATGTACTGCCAGGTCAAAGGGCTGCAGGGCAGAGGCCCACCCATTTGGGAGCCAGACCCAGCCAATTAGAATTAGTTTTTCCACACAAAGAGCTTTATTACAGACGGAAATACTCCTCAGTTTCATCAGCTGTCCGGTTGGCTGCAGGTGAAGAAGCCAGACGTGGAGGTCCTGGGCTGGCGTGGTTACACATGGTCTGCGATTGTGAGGCCAGTTGGACGTATTGCCAAATTCTCTAAAACAACATTGGAGGCAGCTTATGGTTTAGAAATGAACATTCAATTCTCTGGCAAAAGCTCTGGTGGAGATTCCTGCAGTCAGCATGCCAATTGCACACTCCCTCAAAACTTGAGACATCTGTGGCATTGTGTTGTGTGACAAAACGGCACATTTTAGAGAGTATTTATATTTTTCCCAGCACAAGGTGCACCTGTGTACTGACCATGCTCTTTAATCCGCTTCTTGTTATGCCACACCGGTCAGGTGGATGGATTATTTTGGAAAAGGAGAAATGCTCACTAACAGGGATGTAAACTAATTTGTGCACAAGACTTGAGAGAAATAGGCGTTTTGTGGGTATCAAAGATTTCTGGGATCTTTTATTTCAGTTCATGAAACATGGGACCAACACTTTACTTGATGCGTTTATATTTTATGTCCACAGAAGACTGTAACCATATCATCTGAGCATGCATATTCCATGATATTTGATTTAAGAAAAACAAACGGTCTGTATCCTGTGTAACAGGTATATGTCACGACTACCTTCTCTTCAGGAAGGACAAGGCCTCTTCAATGAGCTGAGACTCTGTATTTCCAGTAGGAGGCAGCATGCTCCTTACCTTCAAACAGATGATGGGCCATGCCATGCCACTGAGCTATACTACAGGAGAAAACAACACACGAATACAACGGTATTCTCCAGCCCAGAAAGAGATCTGTTTCTCTTACGGATTTTACTAAAACTCATGCAAGCTTTCTTTCTCACTAGGTTGTGGAAGCTACATTAAGGAATGTGATCACACACACACTACCTCACTCATCGCAGGAGATTCCCTTTCTTCATAGAGCCAGTTCCAGGTAAACCACTAGGTGCTTGGCCAGGCTCGTATGAGACAGGCCCCAGATAGAGAGAGGAAGGGGCGGAGCAGCGGCTTCATGGGAATGTGTGTTTGCGAATGAGGCTGGGCTCATCGGGTCAAAGAGAGCTGTGTGCTGTGTCAGAACCAATAAGAAGTCCCATGGAGATGGGATGGGGGAAGGATCATAAACTTGTTTTCCTATGAAATGTTTTACTTGTTGTGATTGATGTGGGAAAATACAAAAGCCTGATGAGTTCAGTCTCCTGACTCAGATAAAAACCTTATTCCAACTGATCACTGAGCCATAGATCAACAACAACAGGCTTTATCCTGAGCTGCACTACCACTAGATCATTGAAAGAGTTAATCATAAACAGGACTGGTCCAAGAAGGACTGGTCCAAGAACCGATTAAAGGTCTTCTCTAAGTTTGCATAATGTTATGAATTTGGTTGAACACAAAAAAAAAAAAAAAAAAAAAAAAAAAAAGAACATCTGGGGCAGTGTGGCTACGTTTAGACAGGCAGCCTAATTCTGATGTTTTCGCATCAGATCTTTTCACATCAGGTCTTTTTCAGACCTGATCTGATTGCTCAAAAGACAAATTAGTGAAAAAGTATCAGAATTGTTCTGCCTGTCTAAACGCAGCTTAAGTATCAAGTGTCTCAGACCAGGATCAGATTCCCGTTGTCCATGTTATATTTTTCAAAAGGCAAAACCGATCCTAAAATCCACACCCCTAATATTACTCTGAGACACTTGATACGGCCCTGAAGTTAAATAATATTCAACATTTACAATTGTGTCTGCAGACATTTTATTGTCAATCTCAGGCAAGGAAGATACTGAAGGTGGCAAGCATTTTGGTAATGATGTGACTAAGGTGAATAGTTTGCTCTACATTACAACATATAAAAGAAGAGACAAAACCAAAGGGACTTCAATGACATCTTATGTGAACAGAATAACATTTCTAGTATCAGCTTGAACATGATTGACACAAGCCTAAACACAAGCTTAAAACACATCTGTCTACACACAAACACATTCACACTGTAAAGAGTGTTCACTCCGGTTTAGACGCCAGAACACAGAAATACTCCAGCGTCACTTCCATGAGTGTGTCTGGTGATGTGACTCCCATCTCCTTCAGAAACCTGCAATATGACGTCAATATATTTGATAAAATAATTCCATTTGGGATGGACCATAAAAGTGACATGGATGACATTTCTTTCTTAATTTTTTTGTTCAGTCATTTTTTAAATAATCTCATTAGTTCATTCATTCACCCATAATCCATTCATCCATCCATTCAGTCATTCATTCATCCGTTGATTGATCAGGGTTGTTACCTGTCGAGTGTTCTCTGCAGCAGTGCGTTGGCAGCATCAGGCTCGGCCCTCTGGAAGGCCTGGTACATGGAGAAGGACTCCATGAAGCCCACTATGTTCCTCACTGAGATCTGCTGCTTCAGTGGGATACACTCAATCCTGAAATAATAACAGATACACACACACTGTTGAATTGAGAGGAGAGTCATAGTGGATGCCCTATTTACCCAGGGGGGCCAAGAGGTTTAAGTCAAGTAAGTCATTATATTGAATACTCCTGCAGTTTATTGAGTACAACATTTGATTTTGACCACCTGAGAGTAACTAGGTGTGAGTGCATTACTTTTGTATACAGTGCCTTGCGAAAGTATTCGGCCCCCTTGAACTTTGCGACCTTTTGCCACATTTCAGGCTTCAAACATAAAGATATAAAACTGTATTTTTTGTGAAGAATCACCAACAAGTGGGACACAATCATGAAGTGGAACAACATTTATTGGATATTTCAAACTTTTTTAACAAATCAAAAACTGAAAAATTGGGCGTGCAAAATTATTCAGCCCCTTCACTTTCAGTGCAGCAAACTCTCTCCAGAAGTTCAGTGAGGATCTCTGAATGATCCAATGTTGACCTAAATGACTAATGATGATAAATACAATCCACCTGTGTGTAATCAAGTCTCCGTATAAATGCACCTGCACTGTGATAGTCTCAGAGGTCCGTTAAAAGCGCAGAGAGCATCATGAAGAACAAGGAACACACCAGGCAGGTCCGAGATACTGTTGTGAAGAAGTTTAAAGCCGGATTTGGATACAAAAATATTTCCCAAGCTTTAAACATCCCAAGAAGCACTGTGCAAGCGATAATATTGAAATGGAAGGAGTATCAGACCACTGCAAATCTACCAAGACCTGGCCGTCCCTCTAAACTTTCAGCTCATACAAGGAGAAGACTGATCAGAGATGCAGCCAAGAGGCCCATGATCACTCTGGATGAACTGCAGAGATCTACAGCTGAGGTGGGAGACTGTCCATAGGACAACAATCAGTCGTATATTGCACAAATCTGGCCTTTATGGAAGAGTGGCAAGAAGAAAGCCATTTCTTAAAGATATCCATAAAAAGTGTTGTTTAAAGTTTGCCACAAGCCACCTGGGAGACACACCAAACATGTGGAAGAAGGTGCTCTGGTCAGATGAAACCAAAATTGAACTTTTGGCAACAAAGCAAATCGTTATGTTTGGCGTAAAAGCAACACAGCTCATCACCCTGAACACACCATCCCCACTGTCAAACATGGTGGTGGCAGCATCATGGTTTGGGCCTGCTTTTCTTCAGCAGGGACAGGGACAGGGACAGGGAAGATGGTTAAAATTGATGGGAAGATGGATGGAGCCAAATACAGGACCAAAACTGACAGAGACATACCCCAAGCGACTTACAGCTGTAATCGCAGCAAAAGGTGGCGCTACAAAGTATTAACTTAAGGGGGCTGAATAATTTTGCACGCCCAATTTTTCAGTTTTTGATTTGTTAAAAAAGTTTGAAATATCCAATAAATGTCGTTCCACTTCATGATTGTGTCCCACTTGTTGTTGATTCTTCACAAAAAAATACAGTTTTATATATTTATGTTTGAAGCCTGAAATGTGGCAAAAGGTCGCAAAGTTCAAGGGGGCGAATACTTTCGCAAGGCACTGTATATACACTACATACGCATGCAAGCACACACACACGCATACCGGCATCACAAACACACACACTTTTACACTCATCATATGCTGCTGCTACTCTGTTCTTTATTTTTAATCATATTATTAAATATCCTTGATGCATAGTCACTTTACACTTTACACTTTATATAATAGAATATACACTGCTCAAAAAAATAAAGGGAACACTTAAACAACACAATGTAACAAGTCAATCACACTTCTGTGAAATCAAACTGTCCTCTTAGGAAGCAACACTGATTGACAATAAATTTCACTTGCTGTTGTGCAAATGGAATAGACAACAGGTGGAAATTATAGGCATTTAGCAAGACACCCCCAATAAAGGAGTGGTTCTGCAGGTGGTGACCACATTCCACTTCTCAGTTCCTATGCTTCCTGGCTGATGTTTTGGTCACTTTTGAATGCTGGCGGTGCTTTCACTCTAGTGGTAGCAAGAGACGGAGTCTACAACCCACACAAGTGGCTCAGGTAGTGCAGCTCATCCAGGATGGGACATCAATGCGAGCTGTGGCAAGAAGGTTTGCTGTGTCTGTCAGCGTAGTGTCCAGAGCATGGAGGCGCTACCAGGAGACAGGCCAGTACATCAGGAGACGTGGAGGAGACCGTAGGAGGGCAACAACTCAGCAGCAGGACCGCTACCTCCGCCTTTGTGCAAGGAGGAGCAGGTGGAGCACTGCCAGAGTCCTGCAAAATGACCTCCAGCAGGCCACAAATGTGCATGTGTCTGCTCAAACGGTCAGACACCGACTCCATGAGGGTGGTATGAGGGCCCGACATCCACAGGTGGGGGTTGTGCTTACAGCCCAACACCGTGCAGGACGTTTGGCATTTGCCAGAGAACACCAAGATTGGCAAATTCGCCACTGGCGCCCTGTGCTCTTCACAGATGAAAGCAGGTTCACGCTGAGCACATGTGACAGACGTGACAGTGGAGAACGTTCTGCTGCCTGCAACATCCTCCAGCATGACCGGTTTGGCGGTGGGTCAGTCATGGTGTGGGGTGGCATTTCTTTGGGGGGCTGCACAGCCCTCCATGTGCTCGCCAGAGGTAGCCTGACTGCCATTAGGTACCGAGATGAGATCCTCAGACCCCTTGTGAGACCATATGCTGGTGCGGTTGGCCCTGGGTTCCTCCTAATGCAAGACAATGCTAGACCTCATGTGGCTGGAGTGTGTCAGCAGTTCCTGCAAGAGGAAGGCATTGATGCTATGGACTGGCCCGCCCGTTCCCCAGACCTGAATCCAATTGAGCACATCTGGGACATCATGTCTCGCACCATCCACCAACACCACGTTGCACCACAGACTGTCCAGGAGTTGGCGGATGCTTTAGTCCAGGTCTGGGAGGAGATCCCTCAGGAGACCATCCGCCACCTCATCAGGAGCATGCCCAGGCGTTGTAGGGAGGTCATACAGGCACGATGAGGCCACACACACTACTGAGCCAAATTTTGACTTGTTTTAAGGACATTACATCAAAGTTGGATCAGCCTGTAGTGTTGTTTTCCACTTTAATTTTGAGTGTGACTCCAAATCCAAACCTCCATGGGTTGCTAAATTTGATTTCCATTGATCATTTTTGTGTGATTTTGTTGTCAGCACATTCAACTATGTAAAGAAAAAAAGTATTTAATAAGAATATTTCATTCATTCAGATCTAGGATGTGTTATTTTAGTGTTTCCTTTATTTATTTGAGCAGTGTATATATTTAATTCTTAAATAGAAACTCAGAGACACAGGGTCAAAGTCACACCATGAGAAATGTTTTAATGTGTAACAGGCTGTTCTACTGGGTTCTCACAGAGGCTGTATGAGTTACCTCTCTTTGTCAGGGAAGGGGATAGCAGTGTAAAGCTCCTGTAGTTTGGTGTTGGCCACTGCTACCTGTGTGCTGGTGTATGGTAACAGCACCTTCTTGAACTGGGGATAGCAAAGTCAAATCTCAGTCAGGAAACAGTCAGCAAACGTGGTACTTATATCAAACAAAGAATTGTGAGGGTCTATTGTATCATACAGGTGAGCCCATGGAAATTAAACTTTTTTTCAGAATTGAAATGTCTCAATAGGGCAGCAAACAAACATTTTGTAAGCATGCTGTACATGAAAACAACAATTGTACTTAGTACCCAATGAAAATAAACATATGACACACTAAACCAATTAAGTAGCATTGGTTTGTCCACATAAAAGTCCTTCTAGTTCTGTGTTTTTCACCTCATCACAGATGTCAGTGAGTCTGTCCCCACATGAGCCGTAATGGAGTCTGAAGTTATCAGCAAAGCCAAGCAGAGCCATGCAGCCGCAAGGCTTCAGGACCCGACCTGCCTCCAAGAGGAACCGCTGCTGGTCAAACCAATGGGCCGCTGAGGCTGCAGTCAGTAGGTCCACAGAAGCATCCGGAAACGGCAGCTCTTCAGCTGTCCCTTTCCTGTATAGTAAGTATTAAGACACAGCACCAAACATTGAGGATTTCTACATAAACTAACATATTAACTAGGGGCCTATTGAAAGTGGGAAGCTACTGCTGACCTTTGTGCTGAGTGTAATTGACCGTCTCTGCAGATTGTCATCACTGTTTCTTTTTAAACAACATACACGTTGGTTTTACATTTTGTCCCATTCAAATTCCTATTATCCCTAAACCCTAACCCTTAACCCCAACCCCTAACTAAACCTTACCCTAACTCCTAACCCTAACCCTAATTTTATATGAGATTTGGTTTAAGGTTAAAACTTTTACTCCCAGGTTGTTTTATGATTGTCTTCCTCCTGCTTTTGAATTGTTGTGGGTGACCCCTCAGAGCTCTCGGCCTCTCATGTCCTCCCACTTTCTCCAGACTGGTCAGAGGTGCAATATACCCATGCAACCCAAGGTTTGACACCAATACAAAAAGAAACACTCCCTAAACCCTAACCAAACTCTAAAATAGCAATTTTTCTTAATGTATGAGGAATGGAAAAATTTTCCCCACTTATCACATTTTTCTTGTTTTACTATCCTTGTGAGGAATTTTGGACCTCAAAAGGATAGCAAGGTTAAACACACACATACACACATTCAAATACCTGTAGGTGATGTTGTTGAACCCTGCCACTGCCCTGGCCTCCTCCAGTTGGCACTCGCTGATGTCGATGCCCACCACTTCCTGGAAGTGTGGGGCCATCAGGCGTGAGTTCTGCCCCGTCCCACATCCCAGGTCCACAGCTAGGGCATGAGGCTGGACTTTCTGAAGAGCAGTGAGACACTAGTGAGACACTATTTAACTAGCCTTCACTAAAGGAGAGTGATAGCTAGTGATAGTGTAAATGTGATGATCAATACAGATAATGTACAGTACCAGTTAAAAGTTTGGACACACTAACTCGTTCAAGGGTTTTTCTTTATTTTTACTATTTTCTACATTGTAGAATATTAGTGAAGACATCAAAACTCTGAAATAACACATATGGTATCATGCAGTAACCAAAAAATGGTTAAATACATCAAAATATATTTTGTATTCTTCAAAGTTGCCACCTTTTGCCTTGATGACAGCTTTGCTCACTCTTGGCATTCTCTCATCCAGCTTCACCTGGAATGCTTTTCCAACAGTCTTGAAGGAGTTCCCACATATGGAGTGCAAATGTATACCACACCTACCTTGTCACAACACAACTGATTTGCTCAAACACATTAAGAAGGAAATAATTTTTACAAATTAACTTTTAACTAGGCACACCTGTTAATGTAAATGCATTCCAGGTGACTACCTCATGAAGCTGTTTGAGAGAATGCCAAGAGTGTGCAAAGGGTGGCTACTTTGAAGAATCTCAGATATATAAAACATATATTGATTTGTTTAACACTTTTTTGGTTACTACATGATTCCATATGTGTTATTTCATAGTTTTGATGTTTTCACTATTATTCTACAATGTAGAAAATATTAAAAATAAAGAAAAACCCTTGAATGGGTTGGTTTGTCCAAACTTTTGATATGTACTGTTTATTAAACTCTGGTCTCACCTTCCTTTCCAGGTAATGCAGGATGATGTCTCTGATCTCCTCTGGGGGTACAAAGCGGTACCTCTGGTAGATGGAGGCATGGTGTTTCTCCTCAAACAGCCGGTAGGTCATGGTGCTCTGCTGTCGTCTGCGCAGCTAGCCTAGTGCTCCTTCCAGCTTGCAGTGACTCAGCAGAGACACAGAGACACAGACACAGAGACTGATCTGCTCCTTCACTAGGATCTGTCAATCATTACATGGAAGGAGGAGAGATACTGTACATAAGGAGTAGGACAGAGGAGGCTACTGGTAGTAGTCACTCAGTCACATCGAGGAGAGGTTTAAAGAGATTCTATGACACCTGGGCTGCTAAGATAAAATAACTTGTTGATTTGTCTGTGATGTGTGGAACGATAACGTCCGATAAGGGCAACAATAATGACATGCCCATAGATAGACTAGTGGTTTAAAACATGTCATAGTGTCTTACAGTATGTCTTATGTCTTATGCAGGTACCGCATTCAGTTAGATTGTGCATTTAAGACAAAAGTTGTGAAACTAGACTGGATCCCATGATGCAGGGATTAGGTTATCGAACAGAACAGTTTCCTGAACAATAACAAAAAACAAGAACACGTACAGAAACGTTTAAATAGTCTTCTGAAAGTTTGCAATGAAGTCATATTCAATTGTAATGTCATATATAACAAAATCACCTTCCAAAATGCAATGGAGCTTGTAAAGCCATATGTGTTTCTCTCTCAGCTGAAAATTCCACGTAAGCAAAGTTGCCAGGTCCCTCTCACAGTTTTACCGGAAGTGTGCCCAGATTGTCCAAATAGCCATATGCATGCTGGGGCCTCAGTGTTAACTCTTGACTGTCCAGAATATTTAACCTATTGTAAACCCTTGCTGACCCAGAGCGTGTATAACATTGGAGATGTCTACATTTAAATTGACAGTAATTATGTGATGATAAGCAAGTGATTTAACCCCCCCTAGAAGCATGACTAAATCATTTCTAGAGAGAGTGAATGGTGGAACATAGTGATGACAAACATGCAATATAAGACAACATATAGGGCCACAGAAATAGGAAGGAACTGCACTGAATTTATTTGCAGCCTTTGTGTTTATTTTTTGTTCGATTATTTTTCATTACATACACTTGTACAGAAAGATAAAGAAAATAATTATAAATGCTGACAAAAAGCATGAAGCTACTGTTAGAGGTGCTTGACTGACTGCTGGGGTGACAGGCGCAGGAGAGCAGAACTGGGTAATAACCGGAGCAGTTTAATATGCAAAACCAACCGCACCCAGACATGGGAAACAAATGGAAAAATGAAAGGTGGGTCAGCGATGGCTAGAAGACCGGTGACGTCGAACGGCGCCCAAACAAGGAGAGGAACCGACTTCGGCAGAAGTCGTGACAGTTACAGTAACTTTCAGTTTTATGTGTCCATGCCTTGATAGTTCAGATTTGAGTGCAATGTAAAAATCTGTGTTCCATCATGCTGCTCATAATAGCGTTGTTCCACCAATTTGCTGCATTTTGAGAAATGTAACTTGGTGTGATTTCACCTAATTTTAACATTATTTCATAAATAACACATGTTCAACTTCATAAAAATCCCTTTACCCAATTCAAGAGGTTAAAAAAAATGACTATAGTAAGTGACTGTTAAAGGGGCAATCAGCAGTTGCTACATCCATTTTTGGACTTTTTTGGAATGATATGTTACCATTGATTCTTGAAGAATATAACTTGCAAATGCCTCATGAACTTAGTTCAACTGTCATACACCATCAGAACCAAAAATATAAACTTGCTCTATTCCAATGTTGGTAAACAAAGTACATTTTAACAAACGCCATATAGCCTCAAAACACAGTTAAACGATCATTTTGATATTTCAGAGTGGTTACAGTTCTCCAGCCCCATCCCTCAGCTTTTTACCGAAACAGGGGTGGGAACAGCTTTGTAATTGTTTCTACTGCTGATTTCCACTTTAAGTGGCAAATAAAGAAGCAGGGTTGACTGTAACAGGGTTGACAATTTTATTATTTACCTTAAAGTTTCACAAAAAGTGTTAAATTGTTCAAATATTTCTAGCCTGTCTATCAATGGGTAACAGAGTTGACATGTTACGCTCGACCTGCTCAGTTTACCACCACAAAACACCAGCAAATTGCCAAAAATAGCACAACCAGCTCACCTGCTTTCACACTATGATTTGACTATGTTCAATGTTTTTTGTTGAGAGAATGCCAAGAAGAAAAAATATATATTATACTTTCACCATTTTAGTTCACGTAAAAGGGTTGACTTTAAAATGAAGGACAGACGCAAATGAACCACTAATCACATGAAATTATTAATAATCTTCAGAAATAACTTTGTCTCTGCAGATTGTCATCACTTATCTTTAAACAGCATACACGTTGGTTTTACTATCCAGGTGGGGACAACATCTCTTATTCCCGTTCAAAATCCTATTTTCCCGAACGCCTAACCTTAAGCCTAACCCCAAACCCCTAACTAAACCTAAGTCTACCCCTAACTCCTAACCCTTACCCAAAACCTAACCTCTAAGCCTAAAATAGGATCGGCAAAATATCCCCACTTTCATTGTTTTACTATCCTTGTGAGGACTTTTGGACCTCAACAGGATAGTAAAGTTAGACCCCACACACACACGTTCAAACACCTGTAGGTGATGTTGTTGAATCCTGCCACTGCCCTGGCCTCCTCCAGTTGGCACTCGCTAATGTCGATGCCTACCACTTCCTGGAAGTGTGGGGCCATCAGGCGTGAGTTCTTCCACAGCCCAGGTCTACAGCTAGGGCATGAGGCTGGACTTTCTGAAGAGAGGGGACCAATGAGACACTATATAACTAGCCTTCACTAAAGAAGAGTGATAGCTAGTGATAGTGTAAATGTGATGTTCAATACAGATATTATATATATATATATTTTTTTTACACTCTGGTCTTTGCTCTATAGGTATGACACATTGCATGCTGAATTTCAAGCATACGATAATAACGTAACATAATGGATGACAGTTTAGTAACCTATTGTCACAATACTTAAAAGCATTTAGAAACAGGAAATGGTTGAGATACGGTTTCTATATCCAATTTAAAATGTCATAATCCTAAAATGTTATGCAATAGAGGGTGTTTTTTACTTTCATTTCTATCTCAGACACTGTGGAAGCATTACACCAAAGACTTATCTTAGACAACCTAAGATTTGTCTTAGCTGCCAACTGTACAAGTCTACCGTCATGTAAAAGACAGTCTATAACAGTAATACTACTTTTGCTTGGCTCACCTTCCTTTCCAGGTAATGCAGGATGATGTCTCTGATCTCCTCTGGGGGTACAAAGCGGTACCTCTGGTAGATGGAGGCATGGTGTTTCTCCTCAAACAGCCGGTAGGTCATGGTGCTCTGCTGTCTGCTCCGCTAGCCTAGTGCTCCTTCCAGCTTGCAGTGACTCAGCAGACAGAGACAGACCTGCTCCTTCACTAGGACCTTTTAATCATTACATGGATAGAGGAGGCTAATGTTAGTAGTCACATAAAGGAGAGGTTAAAAGATCTACTATGACAACTGGGCTGCTAATTTCAAGTAACTTGTCACCTCCACTACAGGAAATGGCAAAACAGCAAGAACCGATGGGAACCAGGCTAGAATTTGCTCACAACTTTGTGGTTTCGTTCCTGAGATGTAGTTCAGATGGCACTGTTCCAGAATAGCTTTTATGTTTGCTCATTACAGGAAGACGTGCAAAAGTTTGAGCAGACAAGGGTCCCATTGTCCGGTTTGGCCCTTGGCCTATTTTCACTGTATCCACATCAACAAAAGACTTTAACCCTACAGTCCTCTCTCCCATGACATTGTGGTACTGTTACATAAGGCAAGACTGTTCTGAGTGAGACGGTATTGGTAAATCCATGTCAATTTCACCCTGAATAAAATTATTTTGTACCTACAAGTCTAGTAGGCCTACTTATAAAAAACTAATTCTTTGACTGTAATGTAAAGGGTTAAAGTCCACGTTAGTGTTACTCAAAACAAAACATGACCCTCCAGTCCAGTGCACCTTCCTCCTCTCCCCTCTGGGGTTGGCTCTGACCTGTAAGAGATGTTAGGGGCGGAGGCTCTGACCTGTAAGAGACGTTAGGGGCAGTTGCATGCTCTAGGGCCACCTCCTGCTGGTCAGGGCTCACGTCGGTCCCCAACACCGAGGAGGAGGCAAGGTAGGCTGTGGGTCAGGGCACATCTACTGCCAGGTCAAAGGGCTGCATGCCCCTCTGTCAAATAGGACACATCCCCATCACACAGGTATGAGACATTGTTAGTACATGCACACATTTTTAAAGGCATTAGAATGTAAATAGACCATCTTTATCTGTTACAAGAACGTTAAAAGCTGGAACTAAACATTGATATAATTCTGTCATGTTTCGCAATATTTTCCATTGTAACTATTTTACATCCACAGAAGACTGTAACCATTTCATCTGAGCATGCACAATCCATGGTATTTGATTTAGGAAAACCAAGTCTGAAAATGTAACAGGTATGTCACTCCTACCGTTCTCTTCAGGAAGAACATGACCTCTTCAATGAGCTGAGACTCTGTATTTCCAGTAGGAGGCAGCATGCTCCTTACCTTCAAACAGATGATGGGCCATGCCATGCCACTGAGCTATACTACAGGAGAAAACAGGAATACAAAAGGTATTCTCCAGCCCAGAAAGAGACCTGTTTCTCTTACGGATTTTAATAAAACTCATGCAAGCTCTCTTTCTCACTGGGTTGTGGAGGCTACGTTAAGGAATGTGATCACACACACACTACTTCACTCATCGCAGGAGATTCCCTTTCTTCAGAGGGCCAGTTACAGGGAAACCATTAGGTGCTTGGCCAGGCTAGTATGAGACAGGCCCCAGATAGAGAGGAAGGGGCGGAGCAGCAGCTTCATGGGAATGTGTGTTTGCGAATGAGGCTGTTTATGAAGGGAGCCAGGGTTACATGGGGTCAAAGAGCTGTGTGGTGTGTCAGAACCAATAAGAAGTCCCATGGAGATGGGACGGGAGAGGGAGGGATCAGGAACTTACTTTGCTATGAAGTGCTTTCCTTGTTGTGATTGATGTGGGAAAATACAAAAGCCTGAGTTCAGTCTTTTTACTCAGATAAAACCCTATTCCAACTGATCACTGAGCAATAGATCAACAACAACAGGCTTTGTACTGAGCTGTACTAGATCACTGAAAGAGTTAATTATAAACAATATCTGAAGGACTGGTCCAAGAACCGACCAAAGGTCTCCTCTTAGTTTGCGTAACGTGATGAATTGGGTTGATCCCATGCATACAGCATATTAAAAAGAAACCATCAGAATATCTGGGGCAGTATGGCTGTGTTTCGACAGGCAGCCCGATTCTGATATTTTTACCAATCAGATCTTTTCACATCAGATCTTTTTCAGACCTGATCTGATCGATCAAAAGACCAATTAGTTAAAAATATCAGAATTGGGCTGCGTAAGTATCAATTGTCTCAGATTAGGAGTGCTAATCTTGGATCAGATACCCCCTTGTCCATGTTATATTTTTCATTGTGATCTAAAAGGAAAAACTGATCCTAAAATCCACACTCCTAATATTACTCTGAGACACTTGATACGGCCCTGAAGTGAAATAATATTCAAAAGTTATGATTGTGTCTGCAGACACATTTTATTGTCAATCTCAGGCAGGGAAGATACTAAATGTGGCAAGCATTTTGATAATGATGTGACTAAGGCTAATAGTTTGCTCTACATTACAATGTATAAAAGAGACAACCAAAGGGACTTCAATGACACCTTATGTGAACAGAATACTACTTAACAACAGCTTAAACATGATTGACACAAGCTTAAGAAACATCTGTCTACACACACACATTCACACTGTAAAGAGTGTTCACTCCGGTTTAGACGCCAGGACACAGAAATACTCCAGCGTCACTTCCATGAGTGTGTCTGGTGATGTGACTCCCATCTCCTTCAGAAACCTGCAATACGACGTCAATATATTTGATAAAATAATTCCATGTGGGATGGACCGTAAAAGTGGCATACAAGTAAATAAAATTAATCATTTGGATTATTTGTTAATTATTTTATTTTTTTCATTTCATCTTTAGTCTAAGACGGGGGGGGGGGCTAATCTGACAGATGGAATTGTTTTCAATTGGTCATACCTATGGATCATTTAGTTATTTAATTGAGAATTGTAGGACCCCTTTAGGTATAAAGATATATGCAGTGGGGCAAAAAAGTATTTAGTCAGCCACCAATTGTGCAAGTTCTCCCACTTAAAAAGATGAGAGAGGCCTGTAATTTTCATGATAGGTACACTTCAACTATGACAGACAAAATGAGAAAAAAAATCCAGAAAAATCATATTGTAGGATTTTTAATGAATTTATTTGCAAATGATGGTGGAAAATAAGTATTTGGTCACCTACAAACAAGCAAGATTTCTGGCTCTCACAGACCTGTAACTTCTTCTTTAAGAGGCTCCTCTGTCCTCCACTCGTTACCTGTATTAATGGCACCTGTTTGAACTTGTTATCTGTATAAAAGACACCTGTCCACAACCTCAAACAGTCACACTCCAAACTCCACTATGGCCAAGACCAAAGAGCTGTCAAAGGACACCAGAAACAAAATTGTAGACCTTCACCAGGCTGGGAAGACTAAATCTGCAATAGGTAAGCAGCTTGGTTTGAAGAAATCAACTGTGGGAGCAATTATTAGGAAATGGAAGACATACAAGACCACTGATAATCTCCCTCGATCTAGGGCTCCACGCAAGATCTCACCCCGTTGGGTCAAAATGATCACAAGAACGGTGAGCAAAAATCCCAGAACCACATGGGGGAACCTAGTGAATGACCTGCAGAGAGCTGAGACCAAAGTAACAAAGCCTACCATCAGTAACACACTACGCCGCCAGGGACTCAAATCCTGTAGTGCCAGACGTGTCCCCCTGCTTAAGCCAGTACATGTCCAGGCCCGTCGGAAGTTTGCTAGAGAGCATTTGGATGATCCAGAAGAAGATTTGGAGAATGTCATATGGTCAGATGAAACCAAAATATAACTTTTTGGTAAAAACTCAACTCGTCATGTTTGGAGGACAAAGAATGCTGAGTTGCATCCAAAGAACACCATACCTACTGTGAAGCATGGGGGTGGAAACATCATGCTTTGGGGCTGTTTTTGTGCAAAGGGACCAGGACGACTGATCCGTGTAAAGGAAAGAATGAATGGGGCCATGTATCGTGAGATTTTGAGTGAAAACCTCCTTCCATCAGCAAGGTCATTGAAGATGAAACGTGGATGGGTCTTTCAGCATGACAATGGTCCCAAACACACCGCCCGGGCAACGAAGGAGTGCTTTCGTAAGAATCACTTCAAGGTCCTGGAGTGGCCTAGCCAGTCTCCAGATCTCAACCCCATAGAAAGGGAGTTGAAAGTCCATGTTGCCCAGCAACAGCCCCAAAACATCACTGCTCTAGATTAGACCTGCAAGGAGGAATGGGCCAAAATACCAGCAACAGTGTGTGAAAACCTTGTGAAGACTTACAGAAAACGTTTGACCTCTGTCATTGCCAACAAAGGGTATATAACAAAGTATTGAGAAACTTTTGTTATTGACCAAATACTTATTTTCCACCATAATTTGCAAATGAATTAATAAAAAATCCTACAATGTGATTTTCTGGATTTTTTTTTCATTTTGTCTGTCATAGTTGAAGTGTACCTATGATGAAAATTACAGGCCTCTCTCATCTTTTTAAGTGGGAGAACTTACGAGACTCCTGGCACTTGTGGGGGTCGTAGAGCAAAGAAGAGAACACCATCGTGTTTGAGAGTCTATCCATACAATGGTCAATAGTTTGTAGGTCAAACTGTTCGGACGCTACAGATGATTTTTGGGATGTCTCATGGTCTGACAAACACGGCTCTAGCTCTGTCACCTTTCACTGCAGATGTTGAAGTGTGACACTGGCGGATGCGTATCTCTAGCGTAAACTGACGGATTTTGATGGGTATTTATTTGTTATGTAACTTAGACTGACACACCGGTTTATCAATCGACTCCACCGGGTTAATTAGCTAATTAGTTCATTAATTCATCCATTCAGTCATTGGTTCATTCATCCAATCAGTCATTCATTCATCTGTTGATTGATCAGGGTTGTTACCTGTCGAGTGTTCTCTGCAGCAGTGCGGTGGCAGCATCAGGCTCGGCCCTCTGGAAGGCCTGGTACATGGAGAAGGACTCCATGAAGCCCACTATGTTCCTCACTGAGATCTGCTGCTTCAGTGGGATACACTCAACCCTGTAAGAAGAACAGATACACACACACTGTTAAATTGAGAGGAGAGTCAAATTGGATGACCTATTTACCCAGGGGGGCCTAGAGGTTTAAGTCTAGTAAGTCATAATATTGAATACTCCTGCAGTTTATTGAGTACAACATTTGATTTTGACCACCTGAGAGTCACTAGATGTGAGTACATTACTTCTGTGTGTATATGTATATATATATATATATATATATATATATATATATATATATATATATATATATATATATATATATATATATATATATATATATATATATATGTATATATGTATATATATATTTAATTCTCAAATAGAAACTCAGAGACACGGGGTCAAAGTCACACCATGAGAAATGTTTTAATGTGTAACAGGCTGTTCTACTGGGTTCTCACAGAGGCTGTATGAGTTACCTCTCTTTGTCAGGGAAGGGGATAGCAGTGTAAAGCTCTTGTAGTTTGATGTTGGCCACTGCTACCTGTGTGCTGGTGTATGGTAACAGCACCTTCTTGAACTGGGGATAGCAAAGTCAAATCTCAGTCAGGAAACAGTCAGCAAACGTAGTACTTATCAAACAAAGAATTGTGAGGGTCTCTTGTATCATACAGGTGAGCCCATGGAAATTAAACAATTTTTCACAAGAGAAATGTCTCAATAGGGCCGCAAACAAACATTTTGTAAGCCTACTATAGATGAAAACAACAATTGTACTTAGTACCCAATGAAAATAAACATATGACACACTAAACAAATTAAGTGGCGGCAGGGTAGCCTAGTGGTTAGGGCGTTGGACTAGTAACGAAAGGTTGCAAGTTCATATTCCCGAGCTGGCAAGGTACAAATCTGTCATTCTGACCCTGAACAGGCAGTTAACCCAAATAGGAATTTGTTCTTAACTGACTTGCCTAGTCAAATTAAAAAAGTGGCATTGGTTTGATAGAATGTCGTTCTAGTTCTGTGTTTTTCACCTCATCACAGATGTCAGTGAGTCTGTCCCCACATGAGCCGTAATGGAGTCTGAAGTTATCAGCAAAGCCAAGCAGAGCCATGCAGCCGCAAGGCTTCAGGACCCGGACTGCCTCCAAGAGGAACCGCTGCTGGTCAAACCAATGGGCCGCTGAGGCTGCAGTCAGTAGGTCCACAGAAGCATCCGGAAACGGCAGCTCCTCAGCTGTCCCTTTCCTGTATAGTAAGTATTAAGACACAGCACCAAACATTGAGGATTTCTACATAAACTAACATATTAACTAGGGGCCTATTGAAAGTGGGAAGCTACTGCTGACCTTTCTGCTGAGTGTAATTGACCGTCTCTGCAGATTGTCATCACTGTTTCTTTTTAAACAAAATACACGTTGTAAAACGAGCCAGGTGTGGACCAAACATTTACTCCCATTCAAAATCCTATTATCCCTAAACCCTAACCCTAATTCTAACCCTAACCCCTAACTAAACCTAACCCTAACCCTAATCCTAACCCTTACCCAAAACCAAACTCTAAAATAGCAGTTTTTCTTAATGTATGGGGAACTGAAAAATGTCCCCACTTGTTACATTTTCAAAAGGATAGTAAAGTTAAACACACATAGACACATTCAAATACCTGTAGGTGATGTTGTTGAACCCTGCCACTGCCCTGGCCTCCTCCAGTTGGCACTCGCTGATGTCAATGCCCACCACCTCCTGGAAGTGTGGGGCCATCAGGCGTGAGTTCTGCCCCGTCCCACAGCCCAGGTCCACAGCTAGGGCATGAGGCTGGACTTTCTGAAGAGAGGGGACCAGTGAGACACTATATAATTAGCCTTCACTAAAGGAGAGTGATAGATAGTGATAGTGTAAATGTGATGTTCAATATAGATAATATACATTACCAGTTATGTATATGTTATTTTATAGTTTTGATGTTTTCACTATTATTCTACAATGTAGAAAATATAAAAAATAAAGAAAAACCCTTGAATGGGTTGGTTTGTCCAAACTTTTGATAGGGTAGCCTAGTGGTTAGAGCGTTGGACTATTAACCGGAAGGTTGCAAGTTCAAATTCCCGAGCTGACAAAGTACAAATCTATCGTTCTGCCCCTGAACAGGCAGTTAACCCACTGTTCCCAGGCCATCATTGAAAATAAGAATTTGTTCTTAACTGACTTGCCTAGTTAAATAAAGGTAAAAATAAATATTAAACTCTGATATCACCTTCCTTTCCAGGTAATGCAGGATGATGTATCTGATCTCCTCTGGGGGTACAAAGCGGTACCTCTGGTAGATGGCGGCATGGTGTTTCTCCTCAAACATCCGGCAGGTCATGGTGCTCTGCTGTCGTCTGCTCCGCTAGCTTAGTGCTCCTTCCAGCTTGCAGTGACTCAGCAGAGACACAGACACAGAGACTGATCTACTCCTTCACTAGGATCGGTCAATCATTACATGGAAGGAGGAGAGATACTGTATACAGTGGGGCAAAAGGTATTTAGTCAGCCACCAATTGTTCAAGTTTTCCCATTAAAAAGATGAGAGGCCTGTAATTTTCATCATAGGTACACTTCAACTATGACAGACAAAATGACAAAATATCCAGAAAATCACATTGTAGGATTTTTAATGAATTTATTTGCAAATTATGGTGGAAAATAAGAATTTGGTCAATAACAAAAGTTTATCTCAATACTTTGTTATATACCCTTTGTTGGCAAAGACAGAGGTCAAACATTTTCTGTATTTTGGCCCATTCCTCCATGTAGATCTCCTCTAGAGCAGTGATGTTTTGGGGCTGTTGCTGGGCAACACGGACTTTCAACTCCCTCCAAAGATTTTCTATGGGGTTGAGATCTGGAGACTGGCTAGGCCACTCCAGGACCTTGAAATGCTTCTTACGAAGCCACTCCTTCGTTGCCCGGGCGGTGTGTTAGGGATCATTGTCATGCTGAAAGACCCAGCCATGTTTCATCTTCAATGCCCTTGCTGATGGAAGGAGGTTTTCACTCAAAATTTCACGATACATGGCCCCATTCATTCTTTCCTTTACACGGATCAGTCGTCCTGGTCTCTTTGCACAAAAACAGCCCCAAAACATGGTGTTTTCACCCCCATGCTTCACATTAGGTATGGTGTTCTTTGAATGCAACTCAGCATTCTTTGTCCTCCAAACACGACAAGTTGAGTTTTTACCAAAAAGTTATATTTTGGTTTCATCTGACCATATGACATTCTCCAAATCTTCTTCTGGATCATCCAAATGCTCTCTAGCAAACTTCCGACGGGCCTGGACATGTACTGGCTTAAGCAGGGGGACACGTCTGGCACTGCAGGATTTGAGTCCCTGGCGGCGTAGTGTGTTACTGATGGTAGGCTTTGTTATTTTGGTCCCAGCTCTCTGCAGGTCATTCACTAGGTCCCCCCGTGTGGTTCTGGGATTTTTGCTCACTGTTCTTGTGATCATTTTGACCCCACAGGGTGAGGTCTTGCGTGGAGCCCCAGACCGAGAGAGATTATCAGTGGTCTTGTATGTCTTCCATTTCCCAATAATTGCTCCCACAGTTGATTTCTTCAAACTAAGCTGCTTACCTATTGCAGATTCAGTCTTCCCAGCCTGGTGCAGGTCTACAATTTTGTTTCTGGTGTCCTTTGACAGCTCTTTGGTCTTGGCCATAGTGGAGTTTAGAGTGTGACTGTTTGAGGTTGTGGACAGGTGTCTTTTATACTGATAACAAGTTCAAACAGGTATCATTAATACAGGTAACGAGTGGAGGACAGAGGAGCCTCTTAAAGAAGAAGTTACAGGTCTGTGAGAGCCAGAAATCTTGCTTGTTTGTAGGTGACCAAATACTTATTTTCCACCATCATTTGCAAATAAATTCATTAAAAATCCTACAATGTGATTTTCTGGAGTTTTTTTCTCATTTTGTCTGTCATAGTTGAAGTGTACCTATGATGAAAATTACAGGCCTCTCTGATCTTTTTAAGTGGGAGAACTTGCACAATTGGTGACTGACTAAATACTTTTTTGCCCCACTGTACATAAGGAGTAGGACAGAGGAGGCTACTGGTAGTAGTCACTCAGTCACATAGAGGAGAGGTTTAAAGAGATTCTATGACACCTGGGCTGCTAAGATAAAATAACTTGTTGATTTGTCTGTGATGTGTGGAACGATAACATCCGATAAGGGCCACAATAATGACATGCCCATAGATAGACTAGTGGTTTAAAACATGTCATAGTGTCTTACAGTATGTCTTATGTCTTATGCAGGTACCGCATTCAGTTAGATTGTGCATTTAAGACAAAAGTTGTGAAACTAGACTGGATTCCATGATGCAGGGATTAGGTTATTGAACAGAACAGTTTCCTGAACAATAACAAAAAACAAGAACAAGTACAGAAACGTTTATATAGTCTTCTGAAAGTTTGCAATGAAGTCATATTCAGTTGTAATGTCAAATATCACAAAATCACCTTCCAAAATGCAATGGAGCTTGTAAAGCCATATGTGTTTCTCTCTCAGCTTAAAATTCCACGTAAGCAAAGTTGCCAGGTCCCTCTCACGGTATTACCGGAAGTGTGCCCAGATTGTCCAAATAGCCATATGCATGCTGGGGCCTCAGTGTTAACCCTTGACTGTCCAGAATATTGAACCTATTGTAAACCCTTGCTGACCCAGAGCATGTATAACATTGGAGATGTTTACATTTAAATTGACAGTAATTACGTGATGATAAGCAAGTGATTTAATCCCCCCTAGAAGCATGACTAAATCATTTCTAGAGAGAGTGAATGGTGGAACATAGTGATGACAAACCTGCAATATAAGACAACATATAGGGCTATAGAAATAGGAAGGAACTGCACTGAATTTATTTGCAGCCTTTATGTTTATTTTTTGTTTTTATGTTGTTGTTTTTTTTAGATTACACTTGTACAGAAAGATAAATAAAATAATTATACATGCTGACAATAAACATGAAGCTACAGTAACTTTCAGTTTTATGTGTCCATGCCTTGATAGTTCAGATTTGAGTGCAATGTAAAAATCTGTGTTCCATCATGCTGCTCATAATAGCGTTGTTCCACCAATTTGCTGCATTTTGAGAAATGTAACTTGGTTTGATTTCACCTCATTTTAACATTATTTCATAAATAACACATGTTCAACTTCATAAAAACCCCTTTACCCAATTCAAGAGGTTAAAAAAAATGACTATAGTAAGTGACTGTTAAAGGGGCAATCAGCAGTTGCTACATCCATTTTTGGACTTATAAATGAATGATATGTTACCATTGATTCTTGAAGAATATAACTTATAAATGCCTCATGAACTTAGTTCAACTGTCATACACCATCAGAACCAAAAATATAAACTTGCTCTATTCCAATGTTGGTAAACAAAGTACATTTTAACAAACGCCATATAGCCTCAAAACACACTTAAACGATCATTTTGATATTTCAGAGTGGTTACAGTTCTCCAGCCCCATCCCTCAGCTTTTTACCAAAACAGGGGAGGGGAACAGCTTTGTAATTGTTTCTACTGCTGATTTCCACTTTAAGTGGCAAATAAAGAAGCAGGGTTGACCGTAACAGGGTTGACAATTTAATTATTTATCTTAAAGTTTCACAAAAAGTGTTAAATTGTTCAAACATTTCTAGCCTGTCTATCTATGGGTAACAGAGTTGACATGTTACGCTCGACCTGCTCAGTTTGCCACCACAAAACACCAGCAAATTGCCAAAAATAGTACAACCAGCTCACCTGCTTTCACACTATGATTTGACTATGTTCAATGTTTAAAAAATATATATATTATAGTTTCACCATTTTAGAACTACAGAACAGTAACACATAAAAGGGTTGACTTTAAAATGAAGGACAGACTAAATGAATAATAATCTTCGGAAATAACTTTGTCAAAGCAACAAATTACTATGGCTTTACAATTATGGTGAAAAAAGAGCTGACTATGTGGATGACTATGAGACTCAGCTCAATAAGAATACTCTGGTGAATCCTGCTGGCATGTGTTTGGGGGTATAATCATGGCATTTCTGCAGAAGTGAAGTCTCAGTTCATTGAATGAAACCTTCTAGCCAATACAATTTCATTAATTGCTGAGGGGAGTCTTAAAATAAGTGTCCAGGGAAAATCTCACTGTTAAAAGTTCATATTCTGTTAATACCCAAATAATGTTATTGACTCATCCTTTACTCGTATTTGTGGCCAAAGCATAAATTGGAGAAAAGACACTAATGGACAGTCACTTTAAGAGGAATTCTTCCAAAGCAAAGTTTTCAATAATTTTGCCATTCGAGTGGCCGGTTAAGTGATAGCATATGTCACTGAGGATTACTGTATGAAAAATACATAAAAGGGTAAAGTGTTTACTACCAACATTATCACCAAACGTCTTGTCAGAAACCACCCAGTCAATGATCCTTTCAGACGGAGAGAGTGGACAGATCCTGCGCTTGTGAGTATCGGGATATAATCATGGACTTCCTGCAGAAGGTAAGTCTATGTCCATTTAAAACTTTGCCGACGGGAGATCTTAAGATTAATTATTCACTTAAAAAGTCACGTTTCAATAATGTTGCAATTCTTATGTTTGCAACTGGCTTGATATCATACAGTCGTTGGTGAAAGTCTACACACCCCTTGCACACATTTAAAAAGGATAATTGTTTTCTATTGATCTACACAACCGAGTCCACATTTTTAAAGAGAAAAGAAAAGAAAAGAAAAATTATAGAACATTTTCCAAAAGACTAAGAAATATAAAATGAGGCTGTATTGATTGCATATGTGCATATGCAGTGTCTCCTGACCCCTCCTGTCTCAGCCTCCAGTATTTATGCTGCAGTAGTTTATGTGTCGAGGGGCTAGGGTCAGTTTGTTATATCTGGAGTACTTCTCCTGTCCTATTCGGTGTCCTGTGTGAATTTAAGTGTGCTCTCTCTAATTCTCTCCTTCTCTCTTTCTTTCTCTCTCTCGGAGGACCTGAGCCCTAGGACCATGCCTCAGGACTACCTGACATGATGACTCCTTGCTGTCCCCAGTCCACCTGGCCGTGCTGCTGCTCCAGTTTCAACTGTTCTGCCTTATTATTATTTGACCATGCTGGTCATTTATGAACATTTGAACATCTTGGCCATGTTCTGTTATAATCTCCACCCGGCACAGCCAGAAGAGGACTGGCCACCCCACATAGCCTGGTTCCTCTCTAGGTTTCTTCCTAGGTTTTGGCCTTTCTAGAGAGTTTTACCTAGCCACCGTGCTTCTACACCTGCATTGCTTGCTGTTTGGGGTTTTAGGCTGGGTTTCTGTACAGCACTTTGAGATATCAGCTGATGCACGAAGGGCTATATAAATACATTTTATTTGATGTGATATGTCTTCACTCCCGACTGAGTTTTTTTTGTGGAAATTGATCCAAGGGCCCATCTCTGCACTAAAAGGTGTGCAAAGTTGTTAGAATATTATTCAAAATGATTCACAGCTGTAATGGCTACCTAAGGTAATTTCATCAAGTGTTAACTCTAGGGTGTGAAGAAGTACGCAATTAGACATCTTTGTTTTTTAATTTGTTATATATATATTCTATAAATTTCCTTCACTTTGAAAATGGGGAGTAGGTTGTGCAGATCTGTAGAAAGACAACTTTTTTGTTCTTAAAAAAAGAAAAAAAGAAAAAACCTTTTTAACATGGAGTTGATTCTTTCTCTCAGAGCCAACCAAACCATTTACTCCTGGCTCATTATGAACTTTGCTGTCAAATGTATATGTATATTTTCAATGTTTCCATTTGGTGACTGTCAATATTAAACCTTTTCAAATGTAATATGCCTAACTCTATATATTATAGGATATGAGCGAAGGGACTCAAGAACATACGGGTCATCAAATAAAATTTTATTGGTCACATACACATGGTTAGCAATGTTAATGCGAGTGTTGTGAAATGCTTGTGCTTCTAGTTCCGTCCGTGCAGTAATATCTAACTTCTCTGAAGTCCACGATCATCTCCATCATAGAGTAATTGCAACATTTATTATGTAATTCAATTAAAATTACTTTATTTTGTCTGTTAATTTCAAACTGACAGCTGATTCAGATCCGAGAGTGAGTTGTGAGTTTTCTCCTCTGCCAGATTCAACTGCACTGCAGCGGGTTAGAGATGAAAGTGCTACTTCTAACACCACATTACAACAATCCTACTTACATGAACATGCACAATGTTGATCAGCACAGCCAGGGGAGATATTATTGCAGAATCCTACGGAATGGAGTGGATATATTCTATGTCTATAACACACTGAATATCACAAATGGTGAATAATACGTTATCTCTTAGGAATTTGTTGTTTGTATCTTGTGAAATTGTATAAAAGTTACTATTATCACTATTTGGCTTTGTAGATGATACATATTTTTTTGTCAGTATTGTTTTCCTTATTTTTAGAGTAACATTTTCAGCAAATGTCTTATAGTTTTATTCATTTTCAGCATTTCTTATATTTTCTCCTCTTGTTGAATGGAATAAATCAGGGCATGCTTTTTATTTAATTTAAATGTTACCCGCTTTTCTCCCCAATTTTGTGGTCTCCAATTGTTTTTAGTAGTTACTATCTTGTCTCATCGCTACAACTCCTTTACGGGCCCAGGAGAGATGAAGGTCGAAAGCCATGCGTCCTCCGAAACACAATAAAAACCAAGCCGCACTGCTTCTTAAACTTCTTATGGCTGGGGGCAGTATTGAGTAGCTTGGATAATAAGCTGCCCAGAGGTGCCCAGAGTAAACTGCCTGCTCCTCAGTCTGAGTTGCTAATATATGCATATTGTTAGTTTATTTGGATAGAAAACACTCTGAAGTTTCTAAAACTGTTTGAATGATGTCTGTGAGTATAACATAACTCATATGGCAGGCAAAAACCTGAGAAGAAATCCAACCAGGAAGTGGGAAATCTGAGGTTGGTCGATATTCAACTCAGCCCCTATTGAAGATACAGTGGGATATTGGTCATGTTGCACTTCCTAAGGCTTCCACTAGATGTCAACCGTCTTTAGAAACTTGTTTGAGGTTTCTACTGTGAAGGGGGGCTGAATGAGAGGGGAATGAGGTCTGCCAGCAGCCACGAGCTGGTCATGCGCATTCACATGAGAGGTGTGAAGACAAAGGAATTCTCCGGTTGGAACATTATTGAAGATTTATGTTAAAAACATCCTAAAGATTGATTCTATACATCGTTTGACATGTTTCTACGGACTGTAACGGAACTTTTTGACATTTCGTCTGCAACTAGTGAATGCGCTTTGTGAGTTTTGATTTGTTTCCCAAATGCGCTAACAAAAGTAGCTATTTGGACATCATCGAACAAATCAAACCTTTATTGTGGAACTGGGATTCCTGGGAGTGCATTCTGATGAGGATCATCAAAGGTAAGTGAATATTTATAATGTTATTTCTGACTTATGTTGACTGCACAATATGGAGGATATATTTTTGGCTTGTTGGGTCTCTGAGCGCCGTACTCAGATTATTGCATGGTTTGCTTTTTCCGTAAAGCTTTTTTTAAATCTGACACAGCAGTTGCATTAAGGAGAAGTTTATCTCTATTTCCATATATAACACTTGTATTTTCATCAACATTTATAATGAGTATTTTTGTAAATTGATGTGGCTCTCTGCAAAATAGTAGTTTTTGGAACTACTGAACATAAAGTGCCAATGTATACTGAGATTTTTTTTATATAATTATGAACTTTATCAAACAAAACATACATGTATTGTGTAACATGAAGTCCTATGAGTGTCATATGATGAAGATCATCAAAGGTTAGTGATGAATTCTATCTCTATTTCTGATTTTTGTGAATCCACTCTTTGGCTGGAAAAATGGCTGTGTTTTTCTGTGACTTGGCTCTGACCTAACATAATCATTTGTGGTGCTTTCGCTGTAAAGCCTATTTGAAATCGGACACTGTGGTGGGATTAACAACAAGATTGCCTTTAAAATGGTATAAGATACTTGCTTGTATGTTTGAGGAATTTTAATTATGAGATTTCTGTTGATTTGAATGTGGCCCCTGTACTTTCACTGGCTGTTGTCATATCAATCTTGTTAACAGGATTTCAGCCCTAAGAAGGTATCACAGCGCGCATCCAACCCAGAAGCCAGCCGCACCAATGTGTTGGAGGAAACCCTGTGCACCTGGTGACCTAGTTAGCGCGCACTGCGCCCGGCCTGCCACAGAAGTCGCTAGTGCGCGATGAGACAAGGATATCCCTACCGGCCAAACCCTCCCTAACCCGGACGACGCTAGGCCAATTGTGCGTCGCCCCATGCACCTCCCGGTCGCGGCCAGCTGCGACAGAGCCTGGGCTCAAACCCAGAGTCTCTGGTGGCACAGCTAGCACTGCGATGCAGTGCCTTAGCCCACTGCGCCACCCGAGAGGCATCAGGGCATGCTTTTAATAGCAATATCTATATTTTATTGTGTCTTCTCAGATAAAAAGAATCCTCCCTACACTCTGTATAGAGAGAGTTCCAACATCAGTGAGATGACGTTGAACTGCAACTCTGGAGATGAACCTAAAAGAACAGCTTGGTATTGGGCACCCAAAACCACTACATGCAACATCGGTGAAGGTGGCTCCAGCAGAGAGAGAACATCCAAACGGGGTATCAATGCAGGAGAATCCTCAGAGATTCTCATTCCGGGGTTTCAAGGTAGACCACTGAAGCCAGCCAGTGGTCCTGAGGTGTGAGGTGTCGGAGGTGAGCGGTGGCCCTGTGACCCTGGCCTGGATGAGGATGGAGGAGAGCAGGGGGCTGCTGGTCAAACAGGACGTCCTGACAGAGATTCATGCCAACAGGACGCTCAGTGTGACCCTGCCCAGCCTCCGTAGAGATCAGCTGCACTGGCAGTGTGTGGTGTTCACAGAGGGCATTCTTAGGGCTACAGCCTTCCTGACCCTCACAATGCCCGACGAAATAGGCACGTAGCTCACAGACACTTTATGCGTAGAAAATTCTATCTAAAATGTTTTGCCTAAAACATTATTACAAAGAATACATTTGCAGGTGTCTATAGCCATAGTTCCTACAGCCATAGTTCTAGCCTCATCATTTGTACCTTTTGGAAAAGTAGCCTCCCTCTCCCCTTCTCTCTCTCTCTCTCTCTCTCTCTCTCTCTCCCTCTCCCCTTCTCTCTCTCTCTCTCGCTCTCTCTCTCCCTCTCCCCTTCTCTCTCTCTCTCTCTCGCTCTCTCTCTCCCCTTCTCTCTCTCTCTCTTGCTCTCTCTCTCCCTCTCCCACACTCTCTCTCTCTCTCTCCCTCTCCCCTTCTCTCTCTCTCTCTCGCTCTCTCTCTCCCTCTCCCCCACTCTCTCTCTCTCTCTCTCTCTCTCTCTCTCTCCCTCTCCCCTTCTCTCTCTCTCTCTCGCTCTCTCTCTCTGTGTGCCATTGACAGAGAGTAGTCTGTAGCCTGTGATCATTGTTCCCTGTTTAGGTTGGTGTGTGCCGTTGCTGTGATCCTGATGAGATCTGGTGATTTCCACAGGAGGGGGATCAGCTGCAGCTGCAGCTGCAGGTAGCCACACTGATTTCTAACTTATACTGTGTTCCTAAATGTAATGTTATTCTATGTTAAGATGGACCTGTCTCAAGTAATATTTTGTTTCTACCTTGAAGGTATGACAGACCTACCACTGACTGAGATGATCCAAAGAGAGACAAAGGTATCTACAGTACAGTATACTGTACACATTTCCAGTGGATGCTGTGACACTGGAATGTTAGATGTAACTCTGTTTTTGATCTTCTTTATTTTTGTAACTGTCTGTTTAAGACCAAGACATACCTGAGCTCGTCTATGAAAACAACCCCGACTCTAACATTTATGAAACAACCACTAAGAACACGTCACAAGTGTGAGCCATTCATCATCATCACACACTTAAAAAAGCACATCTACAAAACACATTTTTCAAATTAAATCAAATTGTAGTAGTCCCACGCGCCCGAATACAACAGCCTTACAGTTAAATGCTTACTTACGAGCCCCTAACCAACAGTGCATTTTCAAAGAAATATGGATAAGAATAAGAGATAAAAGTAACAAGTAATTAAAGAGCAGCAGTAATAAATAACAATATATACAGGGGGGTGGCGGTACAGAGTCAATGTGCGGGGGAACCG
This sequence comes from Oncorhynchus mykiss, assembly GCF_013265735.2. Taxonomy (NCBI): domain Eukaryota; kingdom Metazoa; phylum Chordata; class Actinopteri; order Salmoniformes; family Salmonidae; genus Oncorhynchus; species Oncorhynchus mykiss. The sequence goes on from NC_048567.1 coordinate 54,666,093, forward strand.
GGTAGTTGAGGTAGTATGTAAGTGTAGGTAGAGTTAATTAAAGTGACTATGCATAGATGACAACAGAGAGTGGCAGTGGTGTGAAGAGGGGAGGGGGGTGCAATGCAAATAGTCTGGGTAGCCATTTGACCAGATGTTCAGGAGTCTTATGGTTTGGGGACCTAGACTTGGCGTTCCGTTACCGCTTGCCGTGCGGTAGCAGAGAGAACAGTCTATGCCGAGGGTGGCTGGAGTCTTTGACAATTTTTAGGCCCTTCCTCTGACATCTCCTGGTATAGAGGTCCTGGATGGCAGGAAGCTTGGCCCCAGTGATGTACTGGGCTGTACGCATTACCCTCTGTAGTGCCTTGCGGTCGTAGGCCGAGCAGTTGCCATACCAGGCAGTGATGCAACCAGTGCTCTCGAGGGTGCAGCTGTAGAACCTTTTGAGGTTCTGAGGACCCATGCCAAATCTTTTCAGTCTCCCGAGGGGGAATAGGTTTTGTTGTGCCCGCTTCCCGACTGTCTTGGTGTGCTTGGACCATGTTAGTTTGTTGGTTATGTGGACACTAAGGAACTTGAAGCTCTCAACCTGTTCCACTGCAGACACGTCAATGAGAATGGGGGTGTGCTCTGTCCTCTTTTCCCTGGAGCCCACAATCATCTCCTTTGTCTTGATCACGTTGACAGAGAGGTTGTTGTCCTGGTACCACATGCCCAGGTCTCTGACCTCCTTCCTATAGGCTGTCTCGTTGTTGTCGGTTATCAGGCCTACCACTGTTGTGTCAGGTGTTGTCGGTTATCAGGCCTACCATGTAATGATGGTGCTGGAGTCGTGCCTGGCCGTGCAGTCATGAGTGAACAGGGAGTACCGGAGGGGGCTGAGCACGCACCCCTGAGGGGCCCCCGTGTTGAGGACCAGCGTGGCGGATATGTTGTTACCTACCCTTACCACCTGGGGGCGGCACGTCAGGAAGTCCAGGATCCAGTTGCAGAGGGAGGTGTTTAGTCCCAGGGTCCTTAGCTTACTGGTGTGCTTTGAGGGCACTATGGTGTTGAACGCTGAGCTGTAGTCAATGAATAGCATTCTCACGTAGGTGTTTATTTTGTTCAGGTGGTAAAGGGCAGTGTGGAGTGCAATAGAGATTGCATCATCTGTGGATCTGTTGGGGCGGTATGCAAATTGGAGTGGGTCTAGGGTTTCTGGGATGATGGTGTTGATGTGAGCAATGACCAGCCTTTCAAAGCCCTTCATGGCTACAGATGTGAGTGCACGGGTCGGTAGTCATTTTGGCAGGTTACCTTAGTGTTCTTGGGCACAGGCACTATGGTGGTCTGCTTAAAACATAAAAGTTGTAAAATAATTATGCTGTCTACATTCAGTGACTGTGATGAATACGCTACTGAGTGGATGATCTTATACACTCTTGTCATGCTTATGCTTTGTACCATACCGTTAAGGAACCAAGGAGGGGAGATTTTCTCTGCTGAGAAAGTACATAGACCTATACTATTAAAGGCTTTCAGCATTGGATTGTCTATCAAATACATTTAAGCTATGTATGTATTATGTTTATCATGCTAACCCTGCTTCATATAGCTATTTTTCATACTAAACTTTCAGGAATCAAACAGTATCAAAACCCATGCAATTTGAGCCATGGCTCTAACTTCTATTTTTTATTTTACCTTTATTTAACTAGGCAAGTCGGTTAAGAACAAATTCTTATTTTCAATGATGGCCTAGGAACAGTGGGTTAACTGCCTTGTTCAGGGGCAGAACGACAGATTTGTACCTTGTCAGTTCGGGGATTCAACCTTGCATCCTTTCGGTTACTAGTCCAACGCTCTAACCGTTAGGCTACCCTGCCGCCATTTAAAGGCCCATTTAAAACAGCTGATGAAACTAACACTGTAAAAGTTTGAAAAAATAATAATAAGTTTCAATTCCTGAAAGTTTCTGGTTGAAAATACAATCCACAAAGGACCTTTTAATCAGCGGGTTTGAATGGGTGGAAGTTTCGGGTTTTCCATCATGACATCACCATGTGGTAAATTGGTTAATAGACCAATAACAAAGAGTTCCAAAACGATCTGCCAATAACGGCTATGTTTCAGTTTTTCCCTTCCCACTCAGACCACTCCCAAAAAGTGTTTTTTGACCCTTTTAATGGAAATCTATTACAGTAAAGTTCTACATTTTTACCTAGAAATGATTTAATATGAATGTTTAAAAAGCTGCATTGTGCCTTTAATGCTAATGAACCTTAATGGACGTAACCCCATTATAACATTGCTATGCACTTCACTTTACCATACCATATGTTTTTAATGAATCAGTGTATAGGTCTGGTGATATAACGAACAAACTGCTTCCTGTAACACCAGTTTAGATCATGTTAAGTAAAATCGTTCCTAATTTGTGTTGATTCTATTTCAATTCCAGTTCAATTCCAGTTTAAATTGTACCTTTTTCCCATGGTGTGTTCTTGTTAAAGTATTATTAACGTAATTGAGAATAAAACCACGTACAATCATCTGGGTCCATTCCATTACTGTAACTATACCTAAATTAGATATCAGACATTTCGCCTGGCTTGGCCATCCGACCATGGCATTCAATGGTCAAAATGGGTAGCTCAAATGCTAACGGTTCAAATCAACTGAGAAAACCTTCACGTTATCAGATCAAGAGAACAAGTTGCTACAATGATGAATGCAATAGTGAGATGACGAGATGTAACTGAACAAGATAGCGGAAATTGTGCAAGCTGCTGTTTCAATGTAAGAATGTGCTCTGCTCCGTCTCTCTGTCTGGAGTTGTTTCTCAGATATTGGTGGAACTGGAGTTAAATGTCAGGTCATGGACCACATTGTGGTTATTCAGTGGTGGATCCTGTTATGCATATCAGGGAATTCTGCTGAGGGTGAGTTCAGTTCTTACTGTATGTATTTCATCATCATTCTTTTGTTGCTCTGAACATCTTGTTTAAAACAAGCAGAATGTTTCATTCAAAACCCAAATATCTGGGACAAGCAATTTCAATGTAAATTAAAGGATTACATGTACAGTATGGACAGTTTCTATGACTATCAGAGGGAAACTGGTATACCGATTAGACTTTGAAAACCTATTCTCTAATTTGAATCGGTTGTCCTTGATTTTTAAAACAAATAAGGGGCTTTAAACCAGATTCACAATAAATAATCTGTGCATTTTGAAACTGTTATGGGGTGAATTAATACTGTCATTTGACCAGATCTGTGTCTCATTGTCCACACACAGTGATGAAGAGGAGCATCTTCTTGATCTCTGGTCAGACAGAGAGTGTGCACCTGTCTGTGTCAGACCTGGCTCAACCTCACTGGTCAGAGTTCAGCTGGGAGTGGACCTCACATGATGGGAGATACTCAGAGATTCAAATAGCCAGAGCAATATCCTCTAGGCTAGTGGTTAGTCCACCTTTCACAGAGTACTTTTCTTGCAGCAAAGACTTTGACGTAACAGTGAAGCCGAAGTTTGAATGTGCAGGGGTGTTTTTGTTGGTAAGAGCAAATGTCCCATTGGTTAAGATTGAGATCTTCACCACAAAAAGTAAGTAGATTCTGTGTCTGTTTTGTACAGACACGCCATCGTGAATCTTCCATAATGACAAAATACTTTCCAATGATTAAATCGTTTCGAAAGCCAGCTTCCAAAATTAATTTCTTCACCGTAATTGTTCATTCACATTATTGTTTTAGTTTGGACAGTAAGTTTACATTGTAAACATCTTTAAATTGCATGTTTTTTCAGTTACACCTTCCTTTTGGCCTTCATTTCGTCTGGGTTCTGATGTGAGTGTTAGTTGCGAGGTGTCCAGCCTACCAGATGGGGCCACACTGCAGTGGGAAAGAGATGGAGATTCCACTTCTATCACCACGCTGTTCTACAACAACACTGTCCACATGATCATCCGCAGTGTTCATCCGGACAGTCAGGGGGCATACTACTGCACTTTTAGACAGAATGGAACACTGTTATATAATGTCTCTAATGCTGTCAGAATTGAGGAAGGTACAAAATGTGTTCTTATCTAACTGAAATATCAAAACTTTTATGTGAAATGTGAATGTTGTCCTCTTGATCAGTAGTCATTGATAATCAATAATATTGGTCTGATTTTAAATGGATAAATGGTGATCACATGTGATACATTTACAATAAAATGGACCCGTAATGCCATTTAGACTTTGGATTGAAATAAAATTCAACTTTCCCCTCTGACTGAACAACGCTATGGTTTTCTCCACAGTTTCGTCTGATGCCACTCTCACAATGTACAGAGAGAGCTCCAACAGCTCTCTGGTGACACTGCTTTGTATGACATCAGATGAGTACATCCATGCATCATGGTCCTGGACCCCATTATCTACAGCTAAAGAGGTTCACCTTGTGAGAACTACAATGTACGGCTCCAATGACACGTTTAATGAGAGATTTTCATACGGGGACTTCAATGGATACTACTTCCCTCTCTACTTCTCACCAGTGAAGTTTGAAGATTCTGGAAGGTTCAATTGCTATTTTGAAAACCTCCTAGTTGCCTCTATCAATGTGGTAACCCTAAAGGGTGAGCATTATCATTTTAAATATCTACGGTGCATTTTTCAGAATAATCTATTCTACTAATCTTTGAGAGAACAGATGACAGATCCCCAATGATCTCCAGATTTCCATTTCAGTCTCTGCAGTTCCGCCTAGTGGATTCCCCAGGAATCATCCGGTGGTCCTGAGATGTGAGGTGTCGGAGGTGAGCACCGACCCTGTGACCCTAGCCTGGCTGAGGATGGAAGGGAGCAGGGGGCTGCTGGTCAAACAGGACATCCTGACAGAGAGTCACCCCAACAGGATGCTCAGTGTGACCCTGCCCAGCCTCCATAGGGACCAGCTGCACTGGCAGTGTGCTGTGTTCACAGAGGGCATGCTCAGAGCGACAGCCTCCCTGACCCTCACACTCCCCACACAGACAAAAATGTCTTCAATGACAGGTAACAATTAGTTATGATAGACTCTCTTCAAATTGATCTAATCTGTTCCAACCTATCTCAAACCAAACACATTTTTCCTCACTGGACCTCTGCTTTCCCCTGGCATAGGCCTAGTGTAACAAAATAAATAGGTTACCATGCTGGAGAGGTTGCCATGTTTAATATAATTTAACATAAGTTTTCATAGGGATGGGCACCGAGACAGTGGTGAGAGGGGTGATTACAATGGCTGCCACCCTAGGAATTCTGGGACTTCTCGGGTTCTACTGTCGAAGACCAAACGGTAAGGAGACACTCCCTCTTGGATAGACACTCCATAAACAAGACCTCCAAACCAATCCCAAAGGAACGGGACATTGAGGAACCATCTAAAATGTCTGCCTTAGACAGTACCTCTCTTTCTCTTTCGTTTTGGACCGAGGCAGAGCTAGCCTTTCTCATGGGACGTGGATCCTTCTCTGCATTAGAGAGCTTTTAAAGTCTCCAAACATATGACCAACTTTGATTTTGTAGTGAACTACAATTTAAATTAACATTATGTAGTAACAAACATGATCACCTTTCATAAGTACTGAGTGGAAAACTAGTGAATTAGTGTGTGTAAATGACATCATTTCAAACTCTTCTGGTTGATGTGTTGTTGTGTCATCCATCCAGGCACCCAGACACAGAGACAAAAGGAGGAACCTGCTCAACTGCAGGAGACTGGTGTATAGCCTTCTTGCTAGCCTATGGCCTGTGTCTGTGTTGAAATATAGCTTTCCCACCCATGTCTGTACCAACTAGTAACATCTTTCACACATTACCACATGTCACACTGTTTTCTGTCAAAAGGTCTGGCAATAGAAACTTCACTGGTGTTAAAATAATGTGTTATCCACCAACAACCTTCCCTTCAAATACTAATATTGAAAACATGACCATGTTATGATACTGTAAGCATCTTTCCAAAAGACCTAAATAATTTACACAGAGTGCACAAAACATTAGGAACACCTGCTCTTTCCATGATATAGACTGACCAGGTGAATCCAGATGAAAGCTATGATCCCTTATTGATGTCACGTGTTAAATCCACTTTGATCAGCGTAAATAAAGGGGAGGAGACAGGTTAAAGAAGGATTCTTGAGACAATTGAGACATGGATTGTGTATGTGTGGCATTCAGAGGGTGAACAGTCAAGACAAAATAGTAATGTTTTTACACTCAGTGTATATTATTTAGTTCATCCTAGAAATGTACATTTCCATTCATCCTCAGTCTGTAATGTTTGTACACAATAAATGGGGATGTTAATACTAGTTTGTCAACAGTGTCTCAGTTTATTTTACCATCTGATTGTCCTGTATTAGGAAAGCTTTGAACTTTGTATGGACTGTTGTAAGAGACTGGCTATAACGTAGCAAGTTGGGCTTTTTGGTTTTGAAAGCCTTTGGTTGCATTTGGACATCATGGTCTTTGGAATTTCAAAATATTCACTGTTTGCTTCAAGAGGAAAATGTCTTGTTTCCATATTAATTATAATATGTGTAACATCCTTGTTATAACACTACTTCTATTATTTTAATTGCACAGCATTAACATTATATTCTGCTACATGTTGCTAAACTGTGACATGTTTGACTATTGTTTTGATCCCATTGATGCCTATTATCGGCAGGTAGCCTAGTGGTTAGAGCATTGGACTAGTAACCAAAAGGTTGCTAGATCGAATCCCTCAACTGACAAGGTAAAAATCTGTTGTTCTGCCCCTGAACAAGGCAGTTAACCAACTGTTCCAAGGCCTTCATTGAAAATAAGAATTTCTTCTTATTAACTGACTTGCTTAGTTATATAAATGTAAAATAAATTATGGTGGTGGTGTGGCATTGATAATTTAACCTTTAATCCTGCTCCGTAATCCCTGCTTGCTACATTCAGTATGTGGCTGATACAAGTAAAGTGAGATTTTATGAAGTAATATATCCTCAGATTTGCACTCATTTTAAATTGCATCACATCTGTAGTTCTGTGGCAAAAGGTCGCAAAGTTCAAGGGGGCCGAATACTTTAGCAAGGCACTGTACATCCTCAGATTTGCACTCATTTTAAATTGCATCACATCTGTAGTTTTTGAACTTCTTCTTTTCTTCAGTCATTTCCTGAACCTATTTATCAGAGATGTCAGTAATGATATGAGTTGGCTACTGAGTAGATACGGGAACAGAACAGTAACATACAGCAACATGGGGCAGTACAGTGGCTCTATGGGTGTAACGTTGTTGTGGGTTCTGCTGTGGATATCTAGATCCGGTCAGGGACTCTCAGCTGAACGTGAGTAACGTGTTTCTGGTTGAATTATTTGACATAAAAGAGTCACCATTTAAAGAGGTAAACTGTAGTTGCTACATCCATTTGGAGACCTTTAAATGAATGATATACACCAGCATAGCCACGGGAAGTAGTTTGGGGTGGAACGCAGTAAAAAAAATTCAGCAATGGAGGATGGGGGAGGGGCTGAGAATGTTTTGTCAAGGGGGTCGCATTTTTGTGTGAATTTTTAAGGATATTTTCAATCAGATATTTCAGGGGGTGCTACAGCAGCCTCAGCACTCCTACTTCCTGCAGCTGTGAACACCCAGGATGGGAAACTGGCGGCCCGCCCCTTTTGACGGCCCTCGGGTCAAAAGAAGAAGTACATTTAAAAAAAAGAACGTTTTTTCTCAGTCGGGGTCCCAACCTACTGTTGCAAGTTAGAATAGGATCATATACAATGTGACATTTTTTAAATATGTTTGTGCATCAGCAGTTTTTCTATGATGCAGTCACTGATTGTCAGTCAATTAGTCCATGTCAGCTAAACATTTTTTTATTGGTAAGTTAGTCTTGCTGCTAGCTTTCTAAATTTAGTAATCATGGTCAAAATACCATCCGGGGGGAACACATTGATTTTGTTAGTCAGTCTCACTCAGATATCATATTAAAAACTGCACACATTTCTCCTCACCATATGGCAAAATGTATAGAATTGCAGGAAATGAGTAAAACAAAATCAACTTGTAAAATTGTAGAAAATTTACTCCAAAACATGTTTTTTCTCTCCGCTGCCAAGATGGGTTCTGCTGAAATGTTTTTCTCACTATGTGGTGATGGGGGGGATTATGCATATGTGGTTATGCAGACCTGCAAGGCATTTCCCTCCACTCATGATGAGTTCAGTTTTAGTGGCCCCCACCACCCACCAAGTTGCCCATCCCTGATATACATCCATTGATTCTTGAAGATTTGAACTGCCTAATGAGCTTAGTTCAACTGTTGTACCCCATCTGTATCCCAAATATAAGTTGTAAACAATATAAATTTATAAACATTTTTATAAATATCTCCAGGCCCATCCCTCAGCTGTTTCCCAAATCAGTAGCAGGTTAACTGCTTTGTTGTTGTTCTATCAGCAGATTGCCCCTTTAAAGCATGACATACAAGTATGATGAAGCTATTGAGGAGTCATCTGAGAAAGAGAGCGAGAGAAAATGTGTGATTTGAACAGTGAATAATATTAATATAAAGATATTTTGCAGCTTTTTATCCCATCGTTTTGAATATCTTCCCTCCACAGAATTGTCAACGAAGATATTTTTCCTTGCCGAGACCAATACCAGTAACAGAGTCACTCTCCAAGTTCCCCCTGCAGTTCTGAAAGGGACAGCACACCAATGGATGTGGACCTCACATGATGGCAGACACTCAAACACTTCAGTAGCCCAAATCACTTCCTCCATGAGTAGAAATCCTTCATGGAACACACAGGCTCCTTTCTCACAAGGAACAGGATATCTGTCTATGCAAACAAAATATGAAAATGCTGGAGAGTTTGTGCTCATGCAAACCAAACCAGCTTCAGCAGTTCTGGCGAGATTTGAGGTGTTTAGTTTTGTGGTTAAAGGTATATTGATCATGTTCAGTTTCTCAATGTGTATAATTTGAATCATTTTAAATATCAATGTATATCGCCTCGTCAATATCATAATTAGAGACAAAATTTTGCTGTTATAATCATTTCATTATTGATTTTCAAGCATTTTAGATTAGTAAAAATGTAAACCACTGATTTCCACATTTCCCTCGTTTTATCTTCTTTTAACAAATTGAAGTACAGTCATATATATCTCCTTTTTGCAGCGACACCAAACTATAACGGTAATGAAGTGTATCTGGGTTCTGATGTGAGTGTGCGTTGCGAGGTGTCCCACATACCAGATGGGGCCACACTGCAGTGGGAAATAGATGGAGATTCCACATCTAACACCACGCTGTTCTACAACAAAACGGCCCATATGATCATCCACACTGTCGATCAGAATTACCAGGGGAGATCTAACTGCAATTTCAGACTGAATGGAGAATTGTTGTTTAGAGATTATACTACACTGTCTGTACAAACAGGTAATATTTATTAACATGAATATAATATATTAATACATGACTTGACCAAATGTTAAATATTCAGGAAGATGGTCCTCAATAATACAAAGAAAAGAGTGATACAACTGCACTATACAGGCAAACAATATCATCAGCATTTTCCTTTTAACGTTTCTTTATTCCAGGCACATTTAATAACCCATATCATCTGTTTCGAGAGAGCAGCAACAGCAGTGAGGTGAAGTTGATCTGCAGGTCAAGGTCCTCATACAGCAGAGCCAAATGGATCATGAGCAGATCACCAACATCTGTTACTCTGACTTCATCAGACAAAGTCAGAAGTGACCGATTCTCATCTCCCTCATTCAACGGATATGATTTCCCACTGCATGTCTCACCAGTGACATTTGAGGATAGTGGAGTTTTCACATGTTTCTTTGAAGACCACAGGTTCAGCTCGGTTAAAATCACAACCATTCGAGGTAACTTTGCTTTAGTCTTTTAACAATGAGAGAGCAGACACTCTGTTCACTTATACTGTTGGTTACTATGACAACCATACACTTTTCATTTAATCATTTAATTTAATCAGCTGTTCAGTACATTGTTACAGTTACTGCTCTTTCAGTCAAAGTACAGTTCAGTACTTTTTTCTGTTATTTATCTTAGTATCTGAATCTGGAGGGCCCCCTGGTGGCCAGCCCGTGGTGGTGAGGTGTGAGGTGTCGGAGGTGAGCACCGACCCTGTGACCCTGGCCTGGATGAGGATGGAGGGGAGCAGGTGGCTGCTGGTCAAACAGGACGTCCTGACAAAGAGTCATCCTAACAGGACGCTCAGTGTGACCCTGCCCAGCCTCCATAGGGACCAGCTGCACTGGCAGTGTGCTGTGTTCACAGAGGGCATGCTCAGAGCGACAGCCTCCCTGACCCTCACACTCCCCACACAGACAAAAATGTCTTCAATGACAGGTAACAACTTGTTATGATAGACTCTCTTCAAATTGATCTAATCTGTTCCAACCTATCTCAAACCAAACACATTTTTCCTCACTGGACCTCTGCTTTCCCTGGCATAGGCCTAGTGTAACAAAATAAATAGGTTACCATGCTGGAGAGGTTGCCATGTTTAATATAATTTAACATAAGTTTTCATAGGGATGGGCACCGAGACAGTGGTCAGAGGGGTGATTACAATGGCTGCCACCGTAGGAATTCTGGGACTTCTTGGGCTCTACTGTCGAAGACCAAACGGTAAGGAGACACTCCCTCTTGAATAGACTCTCCATAAACAAGACATCCAACCCAATCCCAAAGGAATGGGACATTGAGGAATCATCTAAAATGTCTGACTTAGACAGTACCTACCTTTCTCTTTCGTTTTGGACTGAGGCAGAGCTAGCCTTCACATGGGATGCTGATCCTTCTCTGCATTAGAGAGCTTTTAAAGTCTCCAAACATATGACCAACTTTGATTTTGTAGTGAACTACAACTTAAATTAACATTTTGACGAAACATTCTGGTTGATGTGTTGTTGTGTCTTCCATCCAGGCACCCAGACACAGAGACAAAAGGAGGAACCTGCTCAACTGGAGGAGACTAGTGTATAGCCTTGTTGCTAGCCTATGGCCTGTGGCTGTGTTGAAATATAGCTTTACCACCCATGTCTGTACCAACCAGTGACGTCTTTCACACTGAATTACCACATGTCACACTGTGTTCTGTCAAAAGGTCTGGCAATAGAAACTTCACTGGTGTTAAAATAATGTGTTAACCACCAACAACCTTCCCCTCAAAGACTAATATTGAAAACATGACCATGTTATGATACTGTAAGCATCTTTCCAAAAGACCTAAATAATTTACACTGACTGCATTAAACATTAGGAACACCTGCTTTCCATGATATAGTCTGACCAGGTGAATCCAGATGAAAGCTATGATCCCTTATTGATGTTACTTGTTAAATCCACTTTGATCAGCGTAGATAAAGGGGAGGAGACAGGTTAAAGAAGGATTCTTGAGACAATTGAGACATGGATTGTGTATCTGTGGCATTCAGAGGGTGAACGGTCAAGACAAAATAGTAATGTTTTTACACTCAATGTATATTATTTAGTTCATCCTAGAAATGTACATTTCCATTCATCCTCAGTCTGTAATGTTTGTACACAATAAATGGGGATGTTAATACTAGTTTGTCAACAGTGTCTCAGTTTATTTTACCATCTGATTGTCCTGTATTAGGAAAGCTTTGAACTTTGAATGGACTGTTGTAAGAGACTGGCTATAATGTAGCAAGTTAGGCCTTTTGGTTTTGAAAGCCTTTGGTTGCATTTGGACATCATGGTCTTTGGAATTTCAAAATATTCACTGTTTGCTTCAAGAGGAAAATGTCTTGTTTCCATATTAATTATAAAATGTGTAACATCCTTGTTATAACACTACTTCTATTAGTTTAATTGCACAGCATTTACATTATATTCTGCTACATGTTGCTAAACTGTGACATGTTTGACTATTGTTTTGATCCCATTGATGCCTATTATCGGCAGGTAGCCTAGTGGTTAGAGCGTTGGACTAGTAACCAAAAGGTTGTTAGATCAAATCCCCCAGCTAACAAGGTAAAAATCTGTTGTTCTGCCCCTGAACAAGGCAGTTAACCAACTGTTCCAAGGCCTTCATTGAAAATAAGAATTTCTTCTTATTAACTGACTTGCTTAGTTATATAAATGTAAAATAAATTATGGTGGTGGTGTGGCATTGATAATTTAACCTTTAATCCTGCTCCGTAATCCCTGCTTGCTACATTCAGTATGTGGCTGATACAAGTAAAGTGAGATTTTATGAAGTACTACAGTGCCTTGCGAAAGTATTCGGCCCCCTTGAACTTTGCGACCTTTTGCCACATTTCAGGCTTCAAACATAAAGATATAAAACTGTATTTTTTTGTGAAGAATCAACAACAAGTGGGACACAATCATGAAGTGGAACGACATTTATTGGATATTTCAAACTTTTTTAACAAGTCAAAAACAGAAAAATTGGGCGTGCAAAATTATTCAGCCCCCTTAAGTTAATACTTTGTAGCGCCACCTTTTGCTGCGATTACAGCTGTAAGTCGCTTGGGGTATGTCTCTATCAGTTTTGCACATCGAGAGACTGAAATTATTTCCCATTCCTCCTTGCAAAACAGCTCGAGCTCAGTGAGGTTGGATGGAGAGCATTTGTGAACAGCAGTTTTCAGTTCTTTCCACAGATTCTCGATTGGATTCAGGTCTGGACTTTGACTTGGCCATTCTAACACCTGGATATGTTTATTTTTTAACCATTCCATTGTAGATTTTGCTTTATGTTTTGGATCATTGTCTTGTTGGTAGACAAATCTCCGTCCCAGTCTCAGGTCTTTTGCAGACTCCATCAGGTTTTCTTCCAGAATGGTCCTGTATTTGGCTCCATCCATCTTCCCATCAATTTTAACCATCTTCCCTGTCCCTGCTGAAGAAAAGCAGGCCCAAACCACGATGCTGCCACCACCATGTTTGACAGTGGGGATGGTGTGTTCAGCTGTGTTGCTTTTACGCCAAACATAACGTTTTGCATTGTTGCCAAAAAGTTCAATTTTGGTTTCATCTGACCAGAGCACCTTCTTCCACATGTTTGGTGTGTCTCCCAGGTGGCTTGTGGCAAACTTTAAACGACACTTTTTATGGATATCTTTAAGAAATGGCTTTCTTCTTGCCACTCTTCCATTAAGGCCAGATTTGTGCAATATACGACTGATTGTTGTCCTATGGACAGAGTCTCCCACCTCAGCTGTAGATCTCTGCAGTTCATCCAGAGTGATCATGGGCCTCTTGGCTGCATCTCTGATCAGTCTTCTCCTTGTATGAGCTGAAAGTTTAGAGGGACGGCCAGGTTCTAGGTCGATTTGCAGTGGTCTGATACTCCTTCCATTTCAATATTATCGCTTGCACAGTGCTCCTTGGGATGTTTAAAGCTTGGGAAATCTTTTTGTATCCAAATCCGGCTTTAAACTACTTCACAACAGTATCTCGGACCTGCCTGGTGTGTTCCTTGTTCTTCATGATGCTCTCTGCGCTTTTAACGGACCTCTGAGACTATCACAGTGCAGGTGCATTTATACGGAGACTTGACTACACACAGGCGGATTGTATTTATCATCAATAGTCATTTAGGTCAACATTGGATCATTCAGAGATCCTCACTGAACTTCTGGAGAGAGTTTGCTGCACTGAAAGTAAAGGGGCTGAATCATTTTGCACGGCCAATTTTTCAGTTTTTGATTTGTTAAAAAAGTTTGAAATATCCAATAAATGTCGTTCCACTTCATGATTGTGTCCCACTTGTTGTTGATTCTTCACAAAAAAATACAGTTTTACATCTTTATGTTTGAAGCCTGAAATGTGGCAAAAGGTCGCAAAGTTCAAGGGGGCCGAATACTTTCGCAAGGCACTGTACATCCTCAGATTTGCACTCATTTTAAATTGCATCACATCTGTAGTTTTTGAACTTCTTCTTTTCTTCAGTCATTTCCTGAACCTATTTATCAGAGATGTCAGTAATGATATGAGTTGGCTACTGAGTAGATACGGGAACAGAACAGTAACATACAGCAACATGGGGCAGTACAGTGGCTCTATGGGTGTAACGTTGTTGTGGGTTCTGCTGTGGATATCTAGATCCGGTCAGGGACTCTCAGCTGAACGTGAGTAACGTGTTTCTGGTTGAATTATTTGACATAAAAGAGTCACCATTTAAAGAGGTAAACTGTAGTTGCTACATCCATTTGGAGACCTTTAAATGAATGATATACACCAGCATAGCCACGGGAAGTAGTTTGGGGTGGAACGCAGTAAAAAAAATTCAGCAATGGAGGATGGGGGAGGGGCTGAGAATGTTTTGTCAAGGGGGTCGCATTTTTGTGTGAATTTTTAAGGATATTTTCAATCAGATATTTCAGGGGGTGCTACAGCAGCCTCAGCACTCCTACTTCCTGCAGCTGTGAACACCCAGGATGGGAAACTGGCGGCCCGCCCCTTTTGACGGCCCTCGGGTCAAAAGAAGAAGTACATTTAAAAAAAAGAACGTTTTTTCTCAGTCGGGGTCCCAACCTACTGTTGCAAGTTAGAATAGGATCATATACAATGTGACATTTTATAAATATGTTTGTGCATCAGCAGTTTTTCTATGATGCAGTCACTGATTGTCAGTCAATTAGTCCATGTCAGCTAAACATTTTTTTATTGGTAAGTTAGTCTTGCTGCTAGCTTTCTAAATTTAGTAATCATGGTCAAATTACCATCCGGGGGGAACACATTGATTTTGTTAGTCAGTCTCACTCAGATATCATATTAAAAACTGCACACATTTCTCCTCACCATATGGCAAAATGTATAGAATTGCAGGAAATGAGTAAAACAAAATCAACTTGTAAAATTGTAGAAAATTTACTCCAAAACATGTTTTTTCTCTCCGCTGTCAAGATGGGTTCTGCTGAAATGTTTTTCTCACTATGTGGTGATGGGGGGGATTATGCATATGTGGTTATGCAGACCTGCAAGGCATTTCCCTCCACTCATGATGAGTTCAGTTTTAGTGGCCCCCACCACCCACCAAGTTGCCCATCCCTGATATACATCCATTGATTCTTGAAGATTTGAACTGCATAATGAGCTTATTTCAACTGTTGTACCCCATCTGTATCCCAAATATAAGTTGTAAACAATATAAATTTATAAACATTTTTATAAATATCTCCAGGCCCATATCTCAGCTGTTTCCCAAATCAGTAGCAGGTTAACTGCTTTGTTGTTGTTCTATCAGCAGATTGCCCCTTTAAAGCATGACATACAAGTATGATGAAGCTATTGAGGAGTCATCTGAGAAAGAGAGCGAGAGAAAATGTGTGATTTGAACAGTGAATAATATTAATATAAAGATATTTTGCAGCTTTTTATCCCATCGTTTTGAATATCTTCCCTCCACAGAATTGTCAACGAAGATATTTTTCCTTGCCGAGACCAATACCAATAACAGAGTCACTCTCCAAGTTCCCCCTGCAGTTCTGAAAGGGACAGCACACCAATGGATGTGGACCGCACATGATGGCAGACACTCAAACACTTCAGTAGCCCAAATCACTTCCTCCATGAGTAGAAATCCTTCATGGAACACACAGGCTCCTTTCTCACAAGGAACAGGATATGACCTGTCTATGCTAACAAAATATGAAAATGCTGGAGAGTTTGTGCTCATGCAAACCAAACCAGCTTCAGCAGTTCTGGCGAGATTTGAGGTGTTTAGTTTTGTGGTTAAAGGTATATTGATCATGTTCAGTTTCTCAATGTGTATAATTTGAATCATTTTAAATATGAATGTATATCGCCTCGTCAATATCATAATAAGAGACAAACTTTTGCTGTTATAATCATTTCATTATTGATTTTCAAGCATTTTAGATTAGTAAAAATGTAAACCACTGATTTCCACATTTCCCCTCGTTTTATCTTCTTTTAACAAATTGAAGTACAGTCATAAATATATCCTTGTTGCAGCGACATCAAACTATAAAGGTAATGAAGTGTATCTGGGTTCTGATGTGAGTGTGCGTTGCGAGGTGTCCCACATACCAGATGGGGCCACACTGCAGTGGGAAAGACATGGAGATTCCACATCTAACACCACGCTGTTCTACAACAAAACGGCCCATATGATCATCCACACTGTCGATCAGAATTACCAGGGGAGATCTAACTGCAATTTCAGACTGAATGGAGAATTGTTGTTTAGAGTTCATACTACACTGTCTGTACAAACAGGTAATATTTATTAACATGAATATAATATATTAATACATGACTTGACCAAATGTTAAATATTCAGGAAGATGGTCCTCAATAATACAAAGAAAAGAGTGATACAACTGCACTATACAGGCAAACAATATCATCAGCATTTTCCTTTTAACGTTTCTTTATTCCAGGCACATTTAATAACCCATTGATACATCTGTTTCGAGAGAGCAGCAACAGCAGTGAGGTGAAGTTGATCTGCAGGTCAAGGTCCTCATACAGCAGAGCCAAATGGATCATGAGCAGATCACCAACATCTGTTACTCTGACTTCATCAGACAAAGTCAGAAGTGACCGATTCTCATCTCCCTCATTCAACGGATATGATTTCCCACTGCATGTCTCACCAGTGACATTTGAGGATAGTGGAGTTTTCACATGTTTATTTGAAGACCAGAGGTTCAGCTCGGTTAAAATCACAACCATTCGAGGTAACTTTGCTTTAGTCTTTTAACAATGAGAGAGCAGACACTCTGTTCACTTATACTGTTGGTTACTATGACAACCATACACTTTTAATTTAATCATTTAATTTAATCAGCTGTTCAGTACATTGTTACAGTTACTGCTCTTTCAGTCAAAGTACAGTACAGTACAGTACTTTTTTCTGTAATTTATCTTAGTATCTGAATCTGGAGGGCCCCCTGGTGGCCAGCCCGTGGTGGTGAGGTGTGAGGTGTCGGAGGTGAGCACCGACCCTGTGACCCTGGCCTGGATGAGGATGGAGGGGAGCAGGTGGCTGCTGGTCAAACAGGACATCCTGACAGAGAGTCACCCCACCAGGACGCTCAGTGTGACCCTGCCCAGCCTCCGTAGCGACCAGCTGCACTGGCAGTGTGCTGTGTTCACAGAGGGCATGCTCAGAGCGACAGCCTCCCTGACCCTCACACTCCCCACACAGACAACAATGTCATCAATGACAGGTAACAACTTGTTTTGCTGCACTTGCATTCTACGCTGTTCACAGGGGGCATGCTCAGTGCAAGCATTCCTCTCAGTTTCAGTGATTTCTGCTGGAAGATCAGAGTTCATTACATCAATATCTCTATGAAAGGTAACACATGTCTGTAGATTACATTAGATCACTCCATCTGAATGATTGGAATCTATTAAAGATTCAGTAAGATGACATCATCACAAACAACAGACAGTTCATCATACAAGTAACCAAATCAATGTCTATTGATTGCCCTTGGGCAATTTAAACTGTGATGAATTTAGAGTCTTAGTTTCACGTATACTCCCTCTCCGGCCTCTAGATCATCAGGCTGCTGATTATCCCGCACACCTGTCACCATCGTCAAGCGCACCACCACCTCATGACACTCACCTGGACCTCCTTGATTATCTTCCTTGTATCTGTCACACCCCTTGGTTCTTTCCTCAGGTGTTATTGACTGTTTCATGTCGGTGTGGTGTTTGGGTTTTGTTTATTTTTTAAAACACTTCCTCCCTGTAATTGCTTCCCGTCTCTCAGCACACTCGTTACAGAATAACACCTCACCGAAGGAAAGCATATATATAAAAAAAAGAAGAAATTGTGTCAATGTAAATGACGCCGGGTCCGGGAGCCGCTACAGGCTTTCATGCCTCCGCAGGATTGCCAGGCTCCCCTGCTTCCACCGGCTCGTCGGGCTCTCATGCCTCCGCCGGCTCGTCGGGCTCTCATGGCTCGTCGGGCTCTCATGCCTCCGCCTCGTCTGGCTCTCATGCCTCCGCGGGCTCGTCGGGCTCTCATGCCTCCGCGGGCTCGTCGGGCTCTCATGCCTCCGCCGGCTCGTCGGGCTCTCATGCCTCCGCCGGCGTGACAGGTTCCCGCGCTTCAGGCGGCATGACCGGTTCACTCCTGATCCCCGGGTTCATCACCTTTGTCGAGGAGGGGGTACTGTCATGCTCCCTCTCCGGCCTCTAGGTCATCAGACTGCTGATCCTGTCACCATCGTCAAGCGCACCAGCGCCTCATGACACTCACTTGGACTCCATCCCCTCCTTGGTTATCTTCCCAATATCTGTCACTCCCCTTGGTTCTTTCCTCAGGTGTTATTGACTCAGTTTCATGTCGGTGCGTTGTTTGTGTTTCGTGTTTTTTGTGTTTATTTATTAAAACACTCACTCCCTGTACTTGCTTCCCGACTCTCAGCGCACTCGTTACACTTAGCAAATGGAGTCAGCTGTGTAGTAAGTACTCATGTATCTCATATCCCAGCATGTTCTCTCTCATACTCTTTGTTTATGTCTTTTTGCTCACCACAGATGACCATCTGTGGACTGTGGCCATTGTGGCCTGCATTGCTATGGTTGTTGCTGGGGTCCTGGTTGGTGCTCTGGTGTTCTACCTGAAGAGGAAGAAGACAGGTAAAATACACTGAAAATGACCACTATTGCTGATCAAACTTGTTGGATTGCTACATCTTCAATTTAGGCCTGTCAACAATTGTGTGAACATTTTTGCTATGATCGCTATTTTCAAAGCTGTGACGAACCTACCGCTGACCCAGAAGAATGACCCAGTCTACGATAACGCCACAGATCCACGAAGAGACCAAGGTATACACTTCTTCACTTTGGGTCTAATGTGATGTACAATATAGATATGTCTGTGGAGATTCCTCAGGAGGAAGGGGTGGACCATCCACTATTGTTTATAGTGAAACATTAAAGTTATCCTTTTTGGATAAAATTATACAAAAATATTATTATCACCAATAACTGATTTAAACAGTTTTGCAATAGTCTACAGTAGCCTCAACAGTACTCTGTAGGGTCACACCATGTAGCCGGAGTACAGTTATCTTACATTGACTTCAATACAAAACCTAGGAGGCTCATGGTTCTTACCCACTTACACAGTAATTATGACGACTTCCGGAGGCCGTCGTCCAACCTATCAGAGCTCTTGCAGCATGAACTAACATGTTGTCAATCCAATCAAAATATCAGAATGAATTTTATACTGAAAGCAGAAGCTACCGCCAGCTAGCACTGCAGTGCATAAAATGTGGTGAGTAGTTGACTCATTGAGAGAGAGAAGACAATATTTGAACAGTTTATTTGCATGATATTCACTGAGGATGGTAGTCCCCTTTCTCCTCTGAGGAGCCTCCACTGGTACAGTAAGCAGAAAGTAGAGATGACTTTCAAGATGACATCCAGAATGTTCCACAGTGCCAACCGATGTATAGGAAGTTACACATAAATCACAACTGTGTTAACATTTTAGCTTGTTTTTTTTTTTACTACCAGAGAGCCAGAAGGGTCAAACAGGGGAAGATGAGAATGAGGAAGTTCATTACTCTGAATTTGCTTTGGGTGAACCCAGGCTTGGTGGTGAGTAGTGTGTGTGTGGAAAAACAGAATGTTTTTTGAATGTGAGGCGATCAAAGAATGTAACTTGTGTAGATGAAGCGTAACTATATGATTATCTTTTTTTCAGATACCAACAGAGTCACAGCAAGGTCAAATCAGGTAAGAATAGTACTTTATTAAAAGGATTGTTTTGTTATTTATATACAGAAACAGTCAAGGGTTTTTATTGTTAGTATTTTCTATATTGTAGATTAATAGTGAAGACTGCAAAATTATGAAATAACACATGGAATCATGTAGTAATCAAAAAAGTGTTAAACAAATCTAAATACATTTGAGATTCTTCAAAGTAACCACCCTTAGCCTTGATGACAACTTTGCACACTCTTTGCATTCTCTCAACCAACTTCATGAGGTAGTCACCTGGAATGCATTTCAATTCATGTTTGAGCCTGGTTAAAAGTTAATTTGTATAATTTATTTCCTTCTAAATGTGTTTGAGCCAATCAGTTGTGTTGTGACAAGGTATGGGGTGGTATAGTCCTATTTGGGAAAATACAAAATCCATATTATGGCAAGAACAACTCAAATAAGCAAAGAGAAACAACAGTCCATCTCTTTAAGACATGAAGGTCAGTCAATGCGGAACATTTCAAGAACTTTGAACGTTTCTTCAAGTGCAGTCACAAACCTTCATGCTCTATGATGAAACTGTCTCTCATGAGGACCGCCACAGAAAGGAAGACCCAGAGTTACCTCTGCTGCAGAGGATCAGTTCATAAGTTACCAGCCACAGAAATTGCAGCCCAAATAAAAGCTTCCCAGAGTTCAAGCAACAGACATCTCAACATCAACTGTTCAGAGGAGACTGTGAATCAGGCCTTCGTGGTCTAATTGCTGCAAAGAAACCACTACTAAAGGACACCAATAAGAAGAGACTTGCTTTGGCCAAGAAACATGAGCAAGGGACATTAGACCAGTGGAAATCTGTCCTTTGGTCTGATGAATCTAAAGTTGAGATTTTTGGTTCCAACCTCCATTACTTTGTGAGACGCAGAGTGGGTCAACGGATGATCTCTGCATGTGTGGTTCCCACTGAAGCATGGAGGTGTGACAGTGTAGGGGTGCTTTGCTGGTGACACTGTCAGTGATTTATTTAGAATTCAAGTCACACTTAACCAGCATGGCTACCACAGCATTCTGCAGCGATACGCCATCCCATCTGGTTTGGGCTTAGTGGGATCATTTGTTTTTCAACAGGACAATGATCCAACACATATCCAGGATGTGTAATGGCTATTTGACCAAGAAGGAGAGTGATGGAGTGCTGCATCAGATGACCTGGCCTCCACAGTCACCTGACCTCAACCCAATTGAGATGGTTTGGGATGAGTTGGACTGCAGAGTGAAGGAAAAGCAGCTATCAAGTGCTCAACATATGTGGGAACTCCTTCAAGACCGTTGGGGAAGCTGTTTAAGAGAATGCCAATAGTGTGCAAAGCTGTCATCAATGGGAAGGGGGGCTACTTTGAAGAATCTAAAATATATTTTGATTTGTTTAACACTTTTTTGGTTACTTCATGATTCCATATGTGTTAATTTGATGTCTTCACTAATATTCTACAATGTAGAAAATAGTAAAGGTAAAGAAACCCTTGAATTAGTAGGTGTGTCAACTTTTGACTGGTACTATATACAGTGCCTTGCGAAAGTATTCGGCCCCCTTGAACTTTGCGACCTTTTGCCACATTTCAGGCTTCAAACATAAAGATATAAAACTGTATTTATTTGAAGAATCAACAACAAGTGGGACACAATCATGAAGTGGAACGACATTTATTGGATATTTCAAACTTTTTTAACAAATCAAAAACTGAAAAATTGGGCGTGCAAAATTATTCAGCCCCCTTAAGTTAATACTTTGTAGCGCCACCTTTTGCTGCGATTACAGCTGTAAGTCGTTTGGGGTATGTCTATCAGTTTTGCACATCGAGAGACTGACATTTTTTCCCATTCCTCCTTGCAAAACAGCTCGAGCTCTGAGGTTGGATGGAGAGCATTTGTGAACAGCAGTTTTCAGTTCTTTCCACAGATTCTCAATTGGATTCAGGTCTGGACTTTGCCATTCTAACACCTGGATATGTTTATTTTTGAACCATTCCATTGTAGATTTTGCTTTATGTTTTGGATCATTGTCTTGTTGGAAGACAAATCTCAGGTCTTTTGCAGACTCCATCAGGTTTTCTTCCAGAATGGTCCTGTATTTGGCTCCATCCATCTTCCCATCAATTTTAACCATCTTCCCTGTCCCTGCTGAAGAAAAGCAGGCCCAAACCATGATGCTGCCACCACCATGTTTGACAGTGGGGATGGTGTGTTCAGCTGTGTTGCTTTTACGCCAAACATAACGTTTTGCATTGTTGCCAGAAAGTTCAATTTTGGTTTCATCTGACCAGAGCACCTTCTTCCACATGTTTGGTGTGTCTCCCAGGTGGCTTGTGGCAAACTTTAAACAACACTTTTTATGGATATCTTTAAGAAATGGCTTTCTTCTTGCCACTCTTCCATAAAGGCCAGATTTGTGCAATATACGACTGATTGTTGTCCTATGGACAGAGTCTCCCACCTCAGCTGTAGATCTCTGCAGTTCATCCAGAGTGATCATGGGCCTCTTGGCTGCATCTCTGATCAGTCTTGTCCTTGTATGAGCTGAAAGTTTAGAGGGACGGCCAGGTCTTGGTAGATTTGCAGTGGTCTGATACTCCTTCCATTTCAATATTATCGCTTGCACAGTGCTCCTTGGGATGTTTAAAGCTTGGGAAATCTTTTTGTATCCAAATCCGGCTTTAAACTTCTTCACAACAGTATCTCGGACCTTCCTGGTGTGTTCCTTGTTCTTCATGATGCTCTCTGCGCTTTTAACGGACCTCTGAGACTATCACAGTGCAGGTGCATTTATACGGAGACTTGATTACACACAGGTGGATTGTATTTATCATTAGTCATTTAGGTCAACATTGGATCATTCAGAGATCCTCACTGAACTTCTGGAGAGAGTTTGCTGCACTGAAAGTAAAGGGGCTGAATAATTTTGCACGCCCAATTTTTCAGTTTTTGATTTGTTAAAAAAGTTTGAAATATCCAATAAATGTCGTTCCACTTCATGATTGTGTCCCACTTGTTGTTGATTCTTCAAATAAATACAGTTTTATATCTTTATGTTTGAAGCCTGAAATGTGGCAAAAGGTCGCAAAGTTCAAGGGGGCCGAATACTTTCGCAAGGCACTGTATATATATATATATATATTACTATTTGTAATAGCTGTCTAAATGTAGTGTGCTCCTTGTTTTATTTTTAACTGGTGTTCATGTCCATACATACAGGAAAGTGCTGTGATCTATTCAACTCTCAACATATAAGGACAATTACCCATGTTAAGTTTCAGGGATTGTGTTCCACATTTTGACAATGACTTAATGTGTATTAGTCTACAGAGAAAATTAAACCACAATACTGATTGCTTTTAAAATTATGCTATATGCCAGTTACCTTTCATTTTAAGCCTATGAGATTTGTTCAATTAGTTTATTATACTGCTTTTGATTCGTGCATTTAATGATACAGTAATGTATGCTTACTAAGACTGCTGTGTAAATACAGCAGCTAGCCCAATTGGAGGGTTTACATTTTGGTCTGAAATATTGATGGCTGTAACCTACAAATAATAGTTGTATATATTTGTAGTCTTTCATGCATGTGCATTTTGTATGTTTCATTCGATATGTTTAAATAAAAATGTTTTTCGTCATTTGATGTTCTTGCATAGGTGAGTGGAGTTGGATGTGTTACCAGTAGATAGCACTGTTGGAAAGAAAATGATTATTTTGCGAGAATACAGTACATGAGGTTTGCGGAGGGGAATAATTCATTTCTTTCAGCCCTCTTTCCTTCTCCTTTGCTATCGCTAGTTCCTTTAGGGATTGCAGTGAAAAGGTAGTAATTCAATGCTTTTCTCCCCAACAAAGGTATGTAGGCACACTAAATGCAATGAATAGACTGCACATCCAGAAGGAATGTCTTTATGCACAGACAGGTGCAGAGTAGCACCAAAATCCCTCCTGCTTTGTGCAGAGGTGTGTGTGTGTGTGTGTGTGTGTACGCAGACACTCACACACACACATGCTCGCTTATATGAGCATGCTTGTGTGTGTGTGTGCACATTTGGGAGCTATTGAAAAGATCCAAGGTCTCCTGAAATGAAGTCTTTTATACTTGATTTCGAGAGAAGGAATGGGAAACAAAACATGATTTCAATTCACACTGATACATAATGACTCGTGGAGGAAGTGAAGGCTGCAGGCGTTGAGAGGAGAATGAACCAAGGTGAACACATGTTCTGCCTTTCACCCTGCATGGTCTCCTTCACTGCAAACCCCTCATCTGCAATAGACTGGGTGCTACAGTAGTCTCAGACTGGAGATTCTTCTGTTACAGTCTGTGTTAGGACAATGCAAGGTAATAGTCGTTTCTGAAATATCCATTGTGGAAACGCTTATTTGCAGAAAACGTGGTTTGTGTGAGAAATGTGTTATACTCATGTTTATTTTCACTTCATTTGGTATGAATGCTGTCCTCCAATAGGGGGCAAGCCAGTACAGTTTTACAGTATCAAAGAGTATTAACTCTTTGATCGCCTCCACATATCTACACAAAAACACATGCTAACACACACACACAAAGAGACCTATACATCTGAACATGCACATACAAAAATATGCACACCCAAAAATATGCACACACACACCACAATATTCTGTATAGGAAAGCATACAGAGGTAGGAGAGTGGATGGATGAATGCCTGTCAGTCGGTCTGTCTCCTGTCACCAGTGCAGCGTGTTCTCTATTTAAGGCAATGTTTACCCAGATCTCATCATGCACTGCTACCTTACAGATAGGCTGCCAGACACGCTCCTACCCTGATGCACTGTGTCTGCATCTCTGTCTCACTCCCACTGACACAAGTCAGGGTCTCCAACGGACCTAAACCTTCACACACAAAATAAGGGCTGCAGAGGACTGGAAAAATACTACTGTGAACATGCATAGGTATAATAGCACACTATAAACTTGCTGAGACGATGTTGGAAAATGATCAGTAGTGCTGATGAGGCTGGGAAGGGACCCTTTATGTGACAGTGAAACAACTGCAGGTAACCTGGTTACAAAACCCGTTTGGCCAAAGAGTGACAAACGCAACAGCAGTCACCACTGAATGACCATCCATCCGCTGAGTCTTTCAGCCTGTGCAGAGCCCTAGTTTCAAGGAACACCGCAGTGAGTGTCCCTTCGACCGACATCCCGGAAATGAGAGAGAGAGTGTGAGTGAATGAGTTGTTCCGGGTACAGAGCAGGAGACATCCTTCCCTGCCAACTGCAAAGTCATTTAGCTCTGCTGTCTGGAGTGGAGGTGTGGTGACCAAACTCAACGCCATGCTGATTTGTGTCTGAGTGCTTTAAGGAGAAAGGAACGTCATCTACTGGAATGACTCTGGCTGCCGCCCAAACAGCACCCTATTCCCTATGTAGTGCACAGGGCTCTGGTCAAAAGTAGTGCACTGCATAGGGAATAGGGTGCCATTTGGGTGGGCACTGAGTCATCGTCACAGTCATATTGTTGTAAAAGAACTGGGCTATATCTCTAATCTCTGTCTTGCTAATTGCCCCACTGGGATGACGCTGCTGGCGTGTTCTATTGTATTGTGTTGTATGATATCTGTGGGCCAGACAGACTGAGTGTAAATATGGATTACTCATTGGGGGTAGTGGGACACAGAGAGCCTCATACAGTAAAACGAGTGTTATTCTCAAGAAGTTAGACAAATGTGCCATGGGACATAGAGCATTGTGTCATCACTGTGTTATGTTATTCTGTAGAAGTAAAATAAAACCCTGCAATGTGGGCTACTGTTGACAGGATGTCCATCACACTGTGGACACACAGGCTTCGTCACAAAAGGCACCCTATTTCCTCTACAGTGCACTATTTTTGACCAGGTGCCATAGGGGCCACAGTATAATTATAATCACTCCCGCATCCTGTTTCATGACCATCAATAACCAATAGACAGTATGACGTGTGATGTCTGCTTTGGGTATTTATTGCATCTATACCCTCAACCCTTTAAGACATATTGGTATGGTCCAATATAGCGCCATGAGGGGGGCTTGTTAACAGTGAGTTGCTAAACCAGTCAGCTTCATTCTCCATTAGCAGGTGAACTAGGAAGTGGCCGGGTCGATGGCAATGTAGGGGCGAGGAGGGGGACCCTACGGACTCCCACACTGCTGTGTGTGTGAAAATATGGTCCCACTGTCTAATGTTCTCTACCTAGACATGTCTTTGTTATTCTCTTCCTCTCTGCCTCTTCTTCTCTCTCTCTCATTTTTCTCTCTTTCTTTCTCTCTCTATCTCTCTCTCTCCCCTATTTTCCTTACTCTCTGTCACTTTCACAGATAGACACACACAATGATACACGTCTCTTTCCACAAGGAGTGCAAATCCACTTCACATTCAAATTCAGCCAATAGGACACTGATTTGATTGGACGTTATGAGTGTCACAGCCAGGGAAACCAAGACGATGACCATTGTGTGGTTGCATGCTGTTGAGTCATCATCGTACAGTCATTGCCTGTCTTCGCCCCTTTTCACCGTAGTAACTATCAGTCTTTCAGAAACTACCAAACTCTGAAAAATGTCAGAAACTCCCTCATTCTTTTCTCCCTGTGATGAGTCTGGGTCTGAGCACTTGGGCATTACAAAGGTTACCATTCATGCACTAGCAGATAGGAGGGTTTCACTTGATCTGGGTCACTGCAGTGTTGCCATTGAACCGGACAAAAGATCTTGTCAGTCCAATTGGTGAATCGCTCCAGTCTATCAATTTCCACTTGTCTTGTTCTAAAGCACGGTGTAACCTAGCTACAGTACACTGACTCTTCTCCGAGGAAGCCTTTACATCTACTCCTGCTCATCTAGCTTCCCTGCTTCCGTACTGCTCCTGATCCTGGGTCAGTATATGTATGGTCTCTGTATTACTGCTCCTTTGTCTCTGTGGCTTCCCGTCTCTCCCAATCTTTGCCCATTTTCCCTCTCCATCAGCTTCCTCATGATATCTGATCACTGATGACAACATTCATGTATTCCTAGGGATTAGGTGAGTCCATAGCCATGGCTACATTTCACTGTGAATAATAACATCTAACATATGACTCATTTAGAATTTCATGCTCCTCTTCCTCGAAATATGGATTTTCCACATTTCTCAATTATGGTTATAATTTCCCAATTGTGCATACTTCTGTATATGGGGAATATTAGCTGGGCCAGTATTACATACATACACACTGCTTTTTGCTGTGTTATCCTGCATTGAGCCCTGTGCTCCAAGAACGATACGATTCCCTGTCCACGTGTGTGATGCAGCTCACCGGTACCGACATCTTGAGAAAAATGTTTTTTTAATGCTGCGAGCCGTGCTGCATGTGGCAGAAGAAGCGATGTGGCTGTTTGTTGTTAAGTGTTAGGGGCCTATTATGTGTCATTATGCTTATGTCTCTCTCTTTCCCCATCAATCGGTCCGTGCCTTCCTCTCCTCTTCTCTCCTCTCCTTCATCCCTAGGGGCCTACATAGGCCCAACCTCTCATCAATCCATCCCTCTATCCCTTCCTCCTCCAGACCCCCCCCCCCCTCCCCATCAGCCTGACAGCATAGGGATTGGTTGTTCCTTTTGTCTCCATCCTCCTCCTCTTTCTCCATCCTCTCATCCATCCCCTCATCTCCCTGTCTCTCTTCTTGACAAATGCTCCCACTCTCATTCTTTCTCTCTGCCCCTCTCTCTCTGTAACTCTCTCTCTCCTTCCATGTCTCAGTATCTTCATCCCTATCCCTCTCTCTCTGCATCCCTCTTTCCCTCCATCATTCTCTCTCTCCCCCTCTTTCTCTCCCTCTCTCCACCCCCCCCCCCTCTTTCTCTCTTTATCTCCCTCTATCTCTCCATCTCTATCTCCTGTCTCTCTGTCTCTCTGTCTCTCTCCATCTCTTCCCCCTGTATCTCTTTATCCTGTTCTCCATAATGGGTTTTCTGTGGAAGTCCCTGTTGCTGCTGAAGGGACTAAAGCAGTAGTAGACGTGATATGTGGAAATGACTGAGAATTGATTTTCTCTGTGAGTCGAGCACAGCCAGCTATTAAGCAGGAACAGGATCTCTCATTAACATGAAACTGAGGAAGTTAATGTTGTGATTGCCCAGGGTGAGGAGGCATATGCCAGGGATCCACTTTCTCTGATTGAAGAACAGAGATGGGGTGTGTGAGTCGTGGGCTGTAGAATGTGTGTGACGGGGTGTTTTTGTGGGTACGTACAGTGTATAAAATAGATCCCCCCCCCCCCTGCTTCTCTTGTTAACGTGTGTGTGCGTGTGTGTTTTGCGTCACAGCGGGGGAGTGTGTTTTGCCCCCCACTAATTTGATTTGGAAATAAAAAGCGGAGAGAGACAGAAAGAGAAAGAGGGAGAGAGAGAGAAGCAGCGAGAGGCTTTTGTAATTGCCACTGTTACCTAATCTGATAACAGTGAGCCCTGATACAACAACACCAACAAGCATAATGGCTTTTTGTGAGCTGTTTTCCTTACCGTCATCTCAATAACAGGCAATCTCTCCTTTCACTCTCTAGTCTGTTGCAACTCAAACGTGGCTTCTTCTCTGTTTAATTATGAGTGTTTGGAAAACTGGCACTGACTCATCATCACCATGGATACCATGTTATGAGTCCATGTTACCGTCCACCGTCACCAATCCCAGGGGGAGCCTGCAAACACACACTTATGAACCCCCCACTGTTGTCATGTCAACAGAAGCAATGACAACAGTGGACTCGTTGCGCTGGACATAAATGTCTGTCAATGTTTTATGACGGTAGGAAATCAGACCCACCACAATGGTGGTGATGGTGATGCTTCACTGGGGGACTAATGTCTTCAGAGACAGGTTCCTGTCTTGTGTGTTTATAGCTAACAGCTCCCACAGAGACCCTGAATAACGCTGTGTCTGTGTCTCTGTGTGTGGGTGTGTCTGTCTGTGTCTGTCTGTGTGTGCTTCAGGACCCTCGGTTTGGTACCTGAACAACCAATGACACACATCTCTGGTTAAATACAGCCCTGGCCTTGTCTAGCTGCTTATGTATTCACAGTGGTGATATACAACAGCTCACATATTGGAATCCAACCCTGTTTCTCATTAGAGCCCCAGACAAGACAGCGCTACTACCAACCAGAAATGCCCTGTGATAAAATGTTCAGCAGGCAAGCTGTTAGACAACCCCCTCTCTCTCGGACGGACCCGGGAAGGGAGGGAGGAATGGAGGGAGCAATGCAAGGGAGGAATGGAGGGAGGGATGGGATGGGGGGAAGGAGAGATGGAATAGAGGGAGGGATCTGGGGAGGGATGGGATGGAGGGGGGCAGTTGATTGGAAGGAGGGGGCTTTTACTTTGTCATCAGTCACTGGGCTGTGTGTGTGGATCAATAAGGCCCATTAGAAGCCTCTGTTCTCTGTGCAATCCCACAGGAAGGCCCTTCGCCCTGCTCTGCAGCGCAATAGTGGTTTGTCTAAAGGCCCACAACTACACACGCAGACGCCCCTGCACACACACATAAAACCCCAAATTATGCCTCCCACCCCCACACCCATCCCCACCCTCTTATCCACATACACCCCCCCCCCCCCCCCCCCCCCCCCCCGGCCCCCACCAAATCAATCTTACTGATCAGCTCCCTGTCACTCCATAGCAGGTGGTGGGGGTAGGGGCCCGACCCACCGACACAGGTGCCCTTCCGCGTGTGTGATAAATATGTAATGGATTGGCGAGCGATGCATCACAGGCCCTAAAGTAATATGCAATTGATGCGATTAGAATGGATCATCTCTAGGCACGCCGGGTGGGTAAGATGTATGGCTCCAGCCGGCCCTCGGAGGATGAGGGGTCTTCACCATTCCTCAAAGCTAAATTACTAAATATTTTCTGTGATATTATTGCCCTGGACATGAACTGGGGACCGGACAACCTCATTCATTTAGTGGACATGATAAACTGGGGAAGTTTACGGACATCTTTACGACATTTACATTTTACATTACATTTTTTGTCATTTAGCAGTAGCTCTTATCCAGAGCGACTTACAGTCAGGGCATTCATCTTAAGATAGCTAGGTGGGGAGGAGGATTATTTAAGATACTGTTTGAAGATGTAGGGTTTCAGATGATTTCGAAAGATGGGCAGGGACTCTGCTGTCCTAGCTTCAGGGGGAAGCTGGTTTCACCATTGGGCAGCAAGACAGAAAACAGCTTGGACTGGGCTGCGTGGAAGCTGCTCTCCCGTAGGTGTGGGAGGGACAAGAGATCTGAGGTGTCAGAATGGAGTGCTCGGGTTGGGGTGTAGGGTTTGAGCGTAGCCTGAAGGTAGGGAGGGGCAGTTCCCCTTGCTT
The DNA here is from genome assembly GCF_013265735.2 of Oncorhynchus mykiss. Classification (NCBI taxonomy): domain Eukaryota; kingdom Metazoa; phylum Chordata; class Actinopteri; order Salmoniformes; family Salmonidae; genus Oncorhynchus; species Oncorhynchus mykiss. The sequence continues at coordinate 54,696,227 of NC_048567.1, forward strand.
CTTCGTAGGTAAGTACCATGGTCTTGTGTTGGATACGAGCTTTGACTTTATACGAGTGAGGTGTGAGGAGGAGAGGGGTGACATGAGAGAACTTTAGAAGGTTGAAAACCAGGTGGGCTGCAGCATTCTGGATAAGTTGCAGGGGTTTAATGGCACAAGCGGGGAGACCAGCCAACAGCCAGTTGCAGTAGTCCAGACGGGAGAGGACAAGTACCTGGATTAGGACCTGCACCGCTTCCTGTGTGACGTAGGGTCGTACTCTACCGATGTTGTAGAGCATGAACCTGCAGGAGCAGGTCACTGATTTGATGTTTGCAGAGAATGACAGGGTGTTGTCCAGGGTCACACCAAGGTTCTTTGTAGGTCTTTGAGCGGGCAGGCCTTCCCTGAGGGAAGGAGCAGTTCCGCCTTGTCGAGGTTGAGCTTTAGGTGGTGGGCCGACATCCAAGTTGAGATATCTGCCAGGCATGCAGAGATGTGTGTCGCCAACCTGAGTGTCAGATGGGGGGAAGGAGAAAAGTAGTTGAGTGTCATCCGCATAGCAATGATAGGAGAGACCATATGAGGATTCGATGGAGACAAGTGACTTGGTGTATAAAGAGAAATGGAGATGGACTAGAACCGAGCCCTGGGGGACACCAGTCGTAAGAGTACGTGGTGCAGACACAGATCCTCTCCACGTCACCTGGTAGGAGCAACCTGCCAGGTAGGATGCAATTTAAGAGTGTGCAGAGCCTGAGACACCCAGCCCTGAGAGGGTGGAGAGGAGGATCTGATAGAGCCTGAGACACCCAGCCCTGAGAGGGTGGAGAGGAGGATCTGATAGAGCCTGAGACACCCAGCCCTGAGAGGGTGGAGAGGAGGATCTGATAGAGCCTGAGACACCCAGCCCTGAGAGGGTGGAGAGGAGGATCTGATAGAGCCTGAGACACCCAGCCCTGAGAGGGTGGAGAGGAGGATCTGATAGAGCCTGAGACACCCAGCCCTGAGAGGGTGGAGAGGAGGATCTGATAGAGCCTGAGACACCCAGCCCTGAGAGGGTGGAGAGGAGGATCTGATAGAGCCTGAGACACCCAGCCCTGAGAGGGTGGAGAGGAGGATCTGTTGGTTCACGGTGTCGAAGGCAGCGGATAGATCTAGGAGGATGAGAACAGAGGAGAGAGAGTCAGCTTTGGATGCAAAGTCAGAGATGAATGCAAAGTAGCTTGGCCATTGTCTTGTATTGAGGAGGAGTGGTATCACCTTTGTCACTTAGGGAGGATGGGAGGGAGAGGTTCAAACTTCTGACTCAAGCTGAAAACTACTGAGAAAAAATAGAAAAGGGAAAGATAGGAATGGCGCATTGGAGAAATGGAAATGTGTAGCAGTCCATAGCTAACTAAATCGCTAACAAAATGGCTACACTGACTATCTGTGTCAAATTTTCGCACTGTCTCTATGCACACTCACAGGGCCCTACACACTTGCACACACTGACACTCCACACACATACAAACATTCACTCCATCATTTGCTCACACACGTAATATGCACATGCATTTATACTGACATCTACACACCTACACACCCACTCACATACAATAATCATATACGCTGCTGCTACTCTGTTTATCATACAGAATAACCTGATGCCTAGTCACTTCACCCCTACATTTCTACCTCTATCACTCCAGTGTCCCTGCCCATTGTAAATATGGGCAGGGACACTGTAACCGTCCTGTACCCTCTCTATCCCTCCCGTGCCCTCCAGTGGCCTGTCCCAGCCTGATTGATGTCCTGTACTGTGGGAGCCCATGTCGACAGGATGTAAAAACGACTGGCTACATCGCAGGGAGACAAATTTGAAAAAGGTTAATTGAATCAGTGGGCCTAATTTATTCTAATTATCAGTCTGATTAGAACTGTGGCCCGTACTTTCATGACCACGTCAGAGAGCGAGAGGGTTGTATGGAGAGAGAGAGGATGGGGCGGCGGGGGGATGCAGGGTGAGAGGACGAATGGTGAAATGATGGAAGGAGAGGAGGAGAGAAGGATGAGGGTATGCTACATATTGCAGCATGCCAGCATTCCTGATGGACAGACACGTTGTAGTAGCATGAAGCTGCAGATATGGAGAAACTTGGCAACTGAGGAAGGGGTAGAAGTGTAGAGGGAGGGGTTAGGAGGGATGGAGAGAGCGAAAGGGAGGTAGGGGCCTGGGTGAATTTGGGGTATTATAGAAAGGCCTTTGTATGTCTGAATGTAATTACTTTCCTCCAAAGACGGCATGCGAACGGGGAGTTTTCTTTCATGACGGTCACATCAAAAGGAAAGGAGAGGAGAGTACAGGGAACGTCATACAGGCAGCCCTGCTATATTAACCCTGGCTGGGATGTGATGTGATACACCCCCCCCCCCCCCCCCCCCCCGTCAGGCAGATTATAATAAGTCTAGGCAGTGTTGCGGTGGTGTTACCACTCTGTCTGACCCCCCCCCCCAACCCTTTTATCCCTGTTGTATTCTAAACAAGCCGTGTCCCTGCCTCTGAATCCCCAACCCATTCCCTCATTCAATCCCACTGCCTTGCCTCCATCCCCCTGTAACTAAGGAGATATACAGCACAGGTGTGTGTGTGTGTGTGTGTGTGTGTGGGGCCAGCTAGCCATATGATGGATGCCATCCGCTACGATGCTAATCTCACTGAGCCGAGACCAACTGCCAGTTGCAGGCCTGACCATCCATCTAACCTGGCCATCACTCGCGACTGTGATGTGAGGCACAAAATGGTGGCCTAGTGGCCCACGTCGGTGGCTCAGAGCTCAAGGGTAATAAAATCTGCAATGGTGGTACTTGGGTGACCTTCCATTCCACATTGTTAACACATCAGAGGATGATGGCCTCTGGCCTACATCCCAAATGGCACCCTATTCCCGATGTAGTGCGTGAAAAATAGTGCACTACGTAGGGAATCGACCCAAATCACATCCTATTCCCGATATAGTGCGCTAAAAGTAGTGCACTGTGTAGGGAATAGTCCCAAATGGAACCCTATTCCCGATGTAGTGCGCTAAAAGTAGTGCACTATGTAGGGAATCGTCCCAGATCGCATCCTATTCCCGATGTAGTGCGCTAAAAGTAGTGCACTGTGTAGGGAATAGTCCCAAATGCCACCCTATTCTCAATGTAGTGCGCTAAAAGTAGTGCACTGTGTAGGGAATAGTCCCAAATGGCACCCTATTCCCAATGTAGTGCGCTAAAAGTAGTGCACTGTGTAGGGAATAGTCCCAAATGGCACCCTATTCCCGATGTAGTGCGCTAAAAGTTGTGCACTGTGTAGGGAATAGTCCCAAATGGCACCCTATTCCCGATGTAGTGCGCTAAAAGTAGTGCACTGTGTAAGGTGCCATTTTGGACAGCCCTGACCTTGTTAGGGGAGTCGGTATAATTATCTTTCAGCGCTGTGAAATGACTATCACAGAACAGACTGAGGAATAAGAGTGGCCTGCCTTTCCTGTGTGAGGCCAAGGAATCAATGTTATTTAGAGGTGGAGGGGGTTGAAACAAAATTAGACCACAGCGACTGAGACTGCAAGTCAAGGACTTAGCGAAAAGAAGAAAAAAAAGACATTAAGACAACAAATCTAGAGAGAGAAAGAGAGAGAATAGGCTTGGCTTTTCTTACTGTGCATAACCTGACACTGGCCAGACAGAGAATAGACTTGTCTGCTCAGTATAGCCATCAATCTTCCTAATAGGTTATCTGTTTTTATTCCTTTGCCTGCACGGTTGCCGCAGCTCGGAAGTCTTTTTAATGCATTTCTATTAGGTGCTATTTCAACATAGAGTGCCTACATCACACACAAACACACACACAGAGGGGTGGGGGGGCACTGAGCCGTGTTGCCCCAGCTGTGCGGAATGAGAAAATGTATCATATATTGATTTTCTATGCCTGACTTGCACTTTATTCTGGTGAAGGACCAATGTAAGAGCGCCTCTTAGTGTGTGTGTGTGTGTGTGTGTGTGTGTGTGTGTGTGTGTGTGTGTGTGTGTGTGTGTGTGTGTGTGTGTGTGTGTGTGTGTGTGTGTGCGTGTGTGCGTGTGTTTGTGCTTGCATAAATGCATGTGAATACCTTTGTGTGTGTGCCTCTGTGTGTACATGTGTGTGAGCGCATGTGTGTGCCCCTGTGTGTGTGTGCCTGTGTCTCTGTGTGTATGAGCGCCGAGGTTATCCCTGGGGAGAGTGTGGGTGGCGGTGGACTCAGGCTGGCTGTATTCACGTTCACACAGCCGGTAATGGGGTTAAACGTATTTATACAGAGCCACTGACCTGCATCCCTTCTCCCTTGTTATGGCCCAATTGAAACCCAGGACGAAAGCTCTGCTCTTTAGAGGAAGGGAAAAAAGAACAGGAGCCTAACCAAACATGACGACTGTTCCTCCTGTCTTTCTCATTATGCACCAATGAGAAATAGTGAAAAGCCTGCCTGAGTAGTGCTGTATGTATGCTGAGGCCCAGTTAATTCTGGCATCACTATTAATAAATGGTTATCATTAGACTACCAAATGGACTGGCCCATTGCTATTTACTCCGAAGGAAGCGGCCCTGATATTTTTTGCTGATAAAGTGGCAGCGAAACACAGATTAGAGGCACAGTGGTTTCTTTATCGTTTAATGAGAAAAAACAGTGACTTCTCACTCTCTCATTTTTCTTTCCACTCAGCCTCTCGCTCCCTCCTCCTCCAACCCACCGGGGTTGCCATGACAATAGTCAGTCGCCGTGGCAACGGCTGGAGCTGACAGCTTGGAGTAGGGAGAGATAGAGCTATCTGAACCTTCCTGGCTCTTTACACCTCTACAGAGAGAGAGAGAGAGAGAGAGAGAGAGAGAGAGAGAGAGAGAGAAAGAGAAAGAGAGAGAGAGAGAAACACCGAGAGAGAAACACAGAGAGAGAGAGAGAGAGAGAGAGAGAGAGTGAGAGAGAGAGAGAGAGTTAGAGTAAGAGCGATAACAGATAAAAGAGGAAGCTACAGGAAGCTACAGGAATGAAAGGCAGGAGGAGAGGAAATGAAAGGGATAGAGAGGGGCAGAGATAAGAAAATAGATAGACCTGTGTTGTCTTTTCTGGGCTGAAGGAAGCAAGCCTCTCTGGCTAGCCTTGGAAAGTGGGACAGAGCCTGAGACAGAGAGTGATATAGACAGAGGTCTTTGGAGCACAGAGTCACACATCTACTGACCCGGGTAGAATAGCAGGCAGGCCACAGCTCCTTTTCCTTTACAGCCTTACCTTAACACTCATCCACTCTTCGTATCTCTATCCACTCCGCATCCCTCAATTACTCCATCCCACCATCCGTACACAGCCACAACGTACAGAGTATCTTATCTCCCCAAAGAGAGCAGAATGAACAAAGTAAATAAAACAGAAAAGACAGAGGTTCTGTCTTTCTACTTCCTTCCTTAGGAGATGGTGATAAGGACTAGGAGGAAGGAGGAAGGATGCATTTCTATTAAGTGTTGAAGAAGTGTTACTTTGATTCTCATTGGAGGAGACAGTAATATGTTGTCTGTGTGTGTCTGTGTATGGAGAAGGCTTCCTGAGGGTTATTCAATGCCTCCTCTGTGCTATTAGAAAGTGGTAACCCTGAAGGATGTGCAGGCACACACACACCTCCCCCTGCCTGTGTTCCTGTACCGTTTCCATACACTTGCTGTGTGACTCTGCTGTTGTGTAATCTAATCAGAGCTCAGTAGCTCAGCTCAGCCTCTTCCTGTACTGCAGAGATAGCACAGCGTCGTCTGTAGCTACCACAGATGTTCAGGAGGAAGAGAGGAGGAGAGGGCGAGGGGAAAGAGGAGGGGGAGGAAAGAGTGTCTTCCGTAGCATCTCCTGTTCCCTGTTCAGGAGAGGGGGTGGGGTGTGTGTATTTGGTGTGTGTATGTGTGTGTGCGTTATGCTCGGGTGCTTGTGTGTGTCATTGGGTGGGTGCGGAGGGGGATTCCGGTGTAAGTGACCTCTCAACCTGATCCCGTTCTCAACAGTCACACCTCTGGACGGGCGCTAATGTGCCCTGTGTGGGATGGAGTTCCTTAAGGATGTTGCCTAATGGCCATCTTTCTGTCTGGCTGGCTGGTCCTAGAACATTGACAGCCAGATCGCTCAAGATTGACTTCGAAAGTGGCCGTCTGTCCATGTCCTGAAGACGTCGGGAAATGTCTATAAAACCAGCTACTGGAGGCTATTATCATCAAGTAAACTTAGGTTTTTCCTGGGTGTTGTGACGAGGATGGTGGATGGGCGTAAACCCATGACTGGGTGTTGTGGACGAGGGTGGTGGATGGGTGTAAACCCATGACTGGGTGTTGTGGACGAGGGTGGTGGATGGGTGTAATCCCGTGACTCTGGATCCGAAGATCACGTTTCCAACCCCAGTGCTACAGTAGGTACGAAATATGACCAGACAACAACTGAAAACGACCTAGACAACACCACGCACATTTACATTGACAAATTGTAAACGTCCCTTGTCTGTCAAAAATGTTGAATATACTGTATTTAAATGTACCCTGACGATTGTCCGTGTTATTGGTTCTAAATTTGAGACAAAATATCCTCAGGAAAGTATGATTAAACCGACTTCAAAACTTGGGTCTATGTGTTCGGCAATCAAGATGTTTTGCTCATGACTGAAGGCACGTGCACAAGACAGAAAGAAGTGCATGAACATGAACCATGCATACTAACCGAAATCTTACAGCTGTTCACATGGATTTGCGCTAGTGCCAGGTGATCGAAATTTCAACTTCAGTACCGGTTATCTAATAAGTCAGGTAAAAAATACTTTCCTGTGGATATTTTATCTCAAATTTCAAGCAGCTGAAGGACCAACCCCATGGACAATCGGCAGAGTAAGTTAAAATATAATTGTATTTAACATTCCGGCTGGTAGAGCACCTGAGAGGACCATTTCCAGAATCAAATAATGGTCACGTTCTAGACAGTGAATTTCACACTGTCTGGTCCTCATGCAATCCCAGTGGTAGACACTTGTTTTAACCCTATCCCAAACATGAACTTATAACTTAACCATTCGGAATGAATGCCTAAACTTCATGTTTTAACCCTATCTTAAACCTTAACCCTTAACTTCGAAATTTGACATTTGGAGCAACTTTGAAATTTGATGTTCGGAGAAAAGTGCAAAAACATCCAAGTCTGCAGTGAGACTGTGAGAGTTTGTTGAACATTGAGTATGCTGCCTGGCCATCACATCACATCACTTACTCACGAGAACTGGGTGTATTGCATGACCATACCATTACTGATTACCATACTGATTAGCTTGTATAGCAGGTTACACACTTATAGTGATTATGGCATATAGGTTGTAAGGTTTGTAGTGATAGTCAGTAATGGTTGTGGTGATACAGTAGCTATAGAAGTTGAGGCACTGTTGTAGGCCATATGTTAATGTCATTGGATGACTGTTGGATTTTGGATTACACGTTAAATGACAGGTTTAAATTGTAAAAATCTTCAATGCATACAGTGCCTCCTGAAAGTATTCACACCACTTGACTTTTTCCAAATTTTGTTGTGTTGAAGCCTTATTATAAAATGGTATTACATTGTTTTTTTTCCCCCTCTTCAGTCTACACACAATATCCTATCATGATGAAGCAAAAACATTTTTTTATCAATTGTTGCACATTTATTTCAAATAAAAAACTGAAATATCACATTTACATACAGTGCCTTGCGAAAGTATTCGGCCCCCTTGAACTTTGCGACCTTTTGCCACATTTCAGGCTTCAAACATAATGATATAAAACTGTATTTTTTTGTGAAGAATCAACGACAAGTGGGACACAATCATGAAGTGGAACGACATTTATTGGATATTTCAAACTTTTTTAACAAATCAAAAACTGAAAAATTGGGCGTGCAAAATTATTCAGCCCCCTTAAGTTAATAGTTTTTAGCGCCACCTTTTGCTGCGATTACAGCTGTAAGTCACTTGGGGTATGTCTCTATCAGTTTTGCACATCGAGAGCCTGAAATTTTTTCCCATTCCTCCTTGCAAAACAGCTCGAGCTCAGTGAGGTTGGATGGAGAGCATTTGTGAACAGCAGTTTTCAGTTCTTTCCACAGATTCTCGATTGGATTCAGGTCTGGACTTTGACTTGGCCATTCTAACACCTGGATATGTTTATTTTTTAACCATTCCATTGTAGATTTTGCTTTATGTTTTGGATCATTGTCTTGTTGGAAGACAAATCTCCGTCCCAGTCTCAGGTCTTTTGCAGACTCCATCAGGTTTTCTTCCAGAATGGTCCTGTATTTGGCTCCATCCATCTTCCCATCAATTTTAACCATCTTCCCTGTCCCTGCTGAAGAAAAGCAGGCCCAAACCATGATGCTGCCACCACCATGTTTGACAGTGGGGATGGTGTGTTCAGGGTGATGAACTGTGTTGCTTTTACGCCAAACATAACGTTTTGCATTGTTGCCAAAAAGTTCAATTTTGGTTTCATCTGACCAGAGCACCTTCTTCCACATGTTCGGTGTGTCTCCCAGGTGGCTTGTGGCAAACTTTAACCGACACTTTTTATGGATATCTTTAAGAAATATCTTTAAGAAATGGCTTTCTTCTTGCCACTCTTCCATAAAGGCCAGATTTGTGCAATATACGACTGATTGTTGTCCTATGGACAGAGTCCCACCTCAGCTGTAGATCTCTGCAGTTCATCCAGAGTGATCATGGGCCTCTTGGCTGCATCTCTGATCAGTCTTCTCCTTGTATGAGCTGAAAGTTTAGAGGGATGGCCAGGTCTTGGTAGATTTGCAGTGGTCTGATACTCCTTCCATTTCAATATTATCGCTTGCACAGTGCTCCTTGGGATGTTTAAAACTTGGGAAATCTTTTTGTATCCAAATCCGGCTTTAAACTTCTTCACAACAGTATCTCGGACCTGCCTGGTGTGTTCCTTGTTCTTCATGATGCTCTCTGCGCTTTTAACGGACCTCTGAGACTATCACAGTGCAGGTGCATTTATACGGAGACTTGATTACACACAGGTGGATTGTATTTATCATCATTAGTCATTTAGGTCAACATTGGATCATTCAGAGATCCTCACTGAACTTCTGGAGAGAGTTTGCTGCACTGAAAGTAATGGGGCTGAATAATTTTGCACGCCCAATTTTTCAGTTTTTGATTTGTTAAAAAAGTTTGAAATATCCAATAAATGTCGTTCCACTTTATGATTGTGTCCCACTTGTTGTTGATTCTTCACAAAAAATACAGTTTTATATCTTTATGTTTGAAGCCTGAAATGTGGCAAAAGGTCGCAAAGTTCAAGGGGGCCGAATACTTTCGCAAGGCACTGTAAGTATTCAGACCCTTTACTCAGTACTTTGTTGTAGCACCTTTAGCAGCGATTACAGCATTGAGTCTTCTTGGGTATGACGCTACAAGCTTGGCACACCTGTATTTGGGGACTTTCTCTCATTCTTCTCTGCAGATCCTCTCAAGCTCTGTCAGGTTGGATGGGGAGCATTTCTGCACAGCTGTTTCAGGTCTCTCCAGAGATATTCAATTGGGTTCAAGTCCGGGCTCTGGCTGGGCTACTCAAGGACATTCAGAGAATTGTCCCGAAGCCACTCCTGCGTTGTCTTGGCTGCGTGCTTAGGGTTGGTGTCCTGTTGGAAGGTGAACATTTGCCTCAGTCTGAGGTCCTGAGCGCTCTGGAGCAGGTTTTCATTAAGGATCTCTCTGTTGCTCTACAGACAATTCCTTTGACCATGGCATGGTTTTTGCTCTGACATGCACCAATTGAATTTACCCCAGGTGGACTCTAATCAAGTTGTAGAAACATCTCAAGGATGATCAATGGAAACTGGATGCACCTGAGCTCAATTTTGAGTCTCAAAGAAAAGGGTCTGAATACTTATCTAAAGAAGGTATCTGTTTTTTTTTTTATACATTTGCAAAAAAAATCAAAAAACTGTTTTCGCATTGTCCTTATGGGGTGTTGTGTGTAGATTGCTGAGGATTTAATTAAAAAAATATATGTTTTAGAATAAGGCTGTAATATAACAAAATGCAGAAAAAGTAAAGGGGTCTGAATTCTTTCCGAAGGCACTGTACATGCGGAGTTGAATAATACAGCAAATTTGATCATCTAAGTTAAATAACAATATAATAAGACAAATACAATAAGACAATAAGACACTCGCTCATGTACTTCTATACATTTTATTCTGGTATTATAATGTATATACACGCAAAGCTCTGCAGGGATGAAACACAACATGGGCTGTAATAAAATATTTTGTTTTTGAAATCAACCATGAGATGCTCTAAATGCTAAAAACACTTACCCTGTCATCCTCTCCTCCCCTACCTCTCCTTTCTCTATTTCTCTTCCACTCTGTTTTGTTGTTTCTTTGTTATGATGCACAGTGTCACCAAGCAGAAGGAAATGATGAATGGAGCACAGAGAGAGAGAGAGAGAGAGAGAGAGAGAGAGAGAGAGAGAGAGAGAGAGAGAGAGAGAGAGAGAGAGAGAGAGAGAGAGAGAGAGAGAGCCCGGGGCTGTCCAACAGGGAGAGCAGTTTGCAGCACGTTCACTTCACTTCGTAACAGAAACCATTTCCGCATCGCCCTCCGGGGTCACAAGAAACCATGTTACCAAACCACACATACACACACATACACACACATACACATACACATACACATACACATACACATACACATACACATACACACACACACACACATACACATACACATACACATACACACACACACATACACATACAGATACACACACACACATACACATACACAACACCATTCCTCTCACCAAGCTCCCTAACACACAGTAGTAGACCAACCATTCTTCATACCACCCATCATTATCTCTGAGCTGTGCAATTTAATTGAGTCCCCTGCTATCTTGTTCAACACTTCTCTACTTGTCTTGTCTACTCCCCAAATGGTGAATCTTCACTCAGTCATAACGCTCTAAGATCTGTGAGTGAGTCAAATGATCTCTTTAGAATTGAAACCAGCTATAGGCTTTTTGAGAGACATCGTACAATACTATATGTCTCTGAGTTGTTTTTTACTGTGTCTCTCTCTCTCTCCTTGTACAGACTTGTTGAGTACTCATTTTTACCTAAAAAAATGACAAAAAAACTGTAGTGTATCTCAGCAACCCTGGGGGCATACAGATAGAGAACTCAGGAGCACTCCTCACTTCCCGAAAGCAATTTAGGGACGGCACGATTAAGGATATCCAATCACACTAGGCACGCTTGCCTGAGGATGGCGAGAGGGAACCGGAGTCATTGGGGAGAAAAGCCAATTCCACACAGAGGGAGATGTAGAGTGGTAAAACACACACACACACACACACACACACACACACACACACACACACACACACACACACACACACACACACACACACACACACACACACACACACACGAACAGAGGGAGATGTGAGAGGTAAAAAGCCTGAAGCAGTGAAACTACAGCTCTACCTTCTTCACACAGACACTCTGCTATCTGCTGTGGCCACAGACACCAATGCTGCAGCCCACAATACATTATGGATATGTCCCAAATGGACACCCAAGCTAACAACAAGCGTCCCCAGAACTTTAGAGAATGTTCCCTTACTAGTCTCATTCGGTTTTTATACCTCTTAAGGTTGATGTCCGCGCCCCCGAGGAACTCTAATTAGCATAATAAAAATATCCACATGCAAATGAGTTTATTCTAGAGATATGTTTATTTTGGATTGGATGCATCTCAATCCACCGCATCCGTCTATGTCGCACTTCCGCATCTGTGGTGAAAGGTGACAGACCATGAGACATCCCAAAAATCGGTGTTCTCACAAAACGGTTTGGCCTACAGACTATTATGACCCCTCTATGGAGAGATGAGACTCTCACAATGGTGTTCTCCATTTTGCTCTACGACCCCATCGACTGTCTGAAGTCAGTCGGTCTGTAGCATCTGAACAGTTTGGGCGACACACTAATGAGACCCCTAGTTGGAAAGGTGAGACTCTCACATTAACGTACTGTACATGTTAATTGTTTTGCTCTAGAATGCTCACAAGAATCGTCTGAAGGTCCCCTGTACCACTTGAAAAAACGAATGGAAGTACTGTATATATGGAGACTGTTTAGTGCCTAAAATAAGGGGGTGAATAATAACAAATGTTTCCTTATCTTTCTTATATCTCTCAGATGTAGGACAGACCCTTCAAGGGGTCTTCTATTCTCATAATTTATTTCTTGTCATATTTAAATAAAAACCCAATAGCTACATTATCAGCCCTCTTTCATCCCCCCTACCTCCCTCTGCCTGCCCCAGAGTCATGTACAGTGCCTTGCGAAAGTATTCGGCCCCCTTGAACTTTGCGACCTTTTGCCACATTTCAGGCTTCAAACATAAAGATATAAAACTGTATTTTTTTTGTGAAGAATCAACAACAAGTGGGACACAATCATAAAGTGGAACGACATTTATTGGATATTTCAAACTTTTTTAACATATCAAAAACTGAAAAATTGGGCGTGCAAAATTATTCAGCCCCATTACTTTCAGTGCAGCAAACTCTCTCCAGAAGTTCAGTGAGGATCTCTGAATGATCCAATGTTGACCTAAATGACTAATGATGATAAATACAATCCACCTGTGTGTAATCAAGTCTCCGTATAAATGCACCTGCACTGTGATAGTCTCAGAGGTCCGTTAAAAGCGCAGAGAGCATCATGAAGAACAAGGAACACACCAGGCAGGTCCGAGATACTGTTGTGAAGAAGTTTAAAGCCGGATTTGGATACAAAAAGATTTCCCAAGTTTTAAACATCCCAAGGAGCACTGTGCAAGCGATAATATTGAAATGGAAGGAGTATCAGACCACTGCAAATCTACCAAGACCTGGCCGTCCCTCTAAACTTTCAGCTCATACAAGGAGAAGACTGATCAGAGATGCAGCCAAGAGGCCCATGATCACTCTGGATGAACTGCAGAGATCTACAGCTGAGGTGGGAGACTCTGTCCATAGGACAACAATCAGTCGTATATTGCACAAATCTGGCCTTTATGGAAGAGTGGCAAGAAGAAAGCCATTTCTTAAAGATATCCATAAAAAGTGTTGGTTAAAGTTTGCCACAAGCCACCTGGGAGACACACCAAACATGTGGAAGAAGGTGCTCTGGTCAGATGAAACCAAAATTGAACTTTTTGGCAACAATGCAAAACGTTATGTTTGGCGTAAAAGCAACACAGTTCATCACCCTGAACACACCATCCCCACTGTCAAACATGGTGGTGGCAGCATCATGGTTTGGGCCTGTTTTTCTTCAGCAGGGACAGGGAAGATGGTTAAAATTGATGGGAAGATGGATGGAGCCAAATACAGGACCATTCTGGAAGAAAACCTGATGGAGTCTGCAAAAGACCTGAGACTGGGACGGAGATTTGTCTTCCAACAAGACAATGATCCAAAACATAAAGCAAAATCTACAATGGAATGGTTAAAAAATAAACATATCCAGGTGTTAGAATGGCCAAGTCAAAGTCCAGACCTGAATCCAATTGAGAATCTGTGGAAAGAACTGAAAACTGCTGTTCACAAATGCTCTCCATCCAACCTCACTGAGCTCGAGCTGTTTTGCAAGGAGGAATGGGAAAAAATTTCAGGCTCTCGATGTGCAAAACTGATAGAGACATACCCCAAGTGACTTACAGCTGTAATCGCAGCAAAAGGTGGCGCTAAAAACTATTAACTTAAGGGGGCTGAATAATTTTGCACGCCCAATTTTTCCGTTTTTGATTTGTTAAAAAAGTTTGAAATATCCAATAAATGTCGTTCCACTTCATGATTGTGTCCCACTTGTTGTTGATTCTTCACAAAAAAATACAGTTTTATATCATTATGTTTGAAGCCTGAAATGTGGCAAAAGGTCGCAAAGTTCAAGGGGGCCGAATACTTTCGCAAGGCACTGTATCTCCCAGGCAACCACCTGGCCAAGATAAAGCAAAGCAGTGCGACAAAAACAACGACACAGAGTTACACATGGGATAAACAAACGTACAGTCAATAACACAATAACACAATAATCTGTATACAGTGTGTGCAAATGAAGTAAGGAGGTAAGGCAATAAATATGCCATAGTGGCGAAGTAATTACAATTTAGCAATTAACACTGGAGTGATAGATGTGCAGATGAGAATGTGCAAGTATAAATACTGGTATAAATACTGGTGTGAAAAAGAGCAGAAAAAAACAAAAAACAAATATGGAGATGAGGTAGTTAGTTGGTTGGATGGGCTATTTACAGATGAGCTGTGTACAGCTGCAGCGATCGGTGAGCTGCTCTGACAGCCAATGCTTGAAGTTAATGAGGGAGGTATAAGTCGGATGGAAAGGCGGCCAAAGAGGTGTTGGCTTTGGGGATGACCAGCGAAATATACCTGCTGGAGCGCGTGCTACGGGTGGGTGTTGCTATGGCGACCAGTGAGCCGAGATAAGGCGGGGCTTTACCTCGCAAAGACTTATAGATGAGATGGAGCCAGTGGGTTTGGCGACAAATATGTAGCGAGGACCAGCCAACGAGAGCATACAGGTCGCAATGGTGGGTAGTATATGGGGCTTTGGTGACAAAACGGATGGCACTGTGATAGACTGCATCCAATTTGCTGAGTAGAGTGTTGGAGGCTATTTTGTAAATGACATCGCCGAAGTCAAGGATCGGCAGGATAGTCAGTTTTACGAGGGTATGTTTGGAAGCATGTGTGCAAAATAGGAAGCCGATTCTAGATTTAACTCTGAATTGGAGGCGGGCGGGTGCAGGCAGCGATCGGTTGAAGAGCATGCATTTAGTTTTACTAACAGTTACTAGAGCAGTTGGAGGCCACGGAAGGATTGTTGTATGGCATTGAAGCTCGTTTGGAGGTTTGTTAACACAGTGTCCAAAGGAAGGCCAGATGTATACAGAATGGTGTCGCCTATGTAGAGGTAGATCAAAGAATCCCCCGCAGCAAGAGCTGACATCATTGACATATACAGAGAAAAGAGTCGGCCTGTGAATTGAACCCTGTGTCACCCTGATAGAGACTGCCAGAGGTCCGGACAACAGGCCCTCCAATTTGACACACTGAACTCTATCTGAGAAGTAGTTAGTGAACCAGGCGAGGCATTCAATAGAGAAACCAAGGCTGTTGAGACTGCGATAAGAATGCGGTTGATTGACAAGAGTTGGAAGACTTGGCCAGGTCGATGAAGATGGCTGCACAGTACTATTTTCTATCGATGGTAGTTACAATATAGATTAGGACCAAGAGTGTGGCTGAGGTGCATCCGTGACCAGCTCGGAAACCGGATTGCATATCGGAGAAGGTACGGTTGGATTTGAGATGGTCGATGATCTGTTTGGTCACTAGGCTTTCAAAGACATTAGAAAGGCAGGGCAGGATGGATATACAGTCGTGGCCAAACGTTTTGAGGATGGCACAAATATTAATTTTCACAAAGTCTGCTGCCTCAGTTTGTGTGATGGCAATTTGCATATACTCCAGAATGTTGTGAAGAGTGATCAGATGAATTGCAATTATTTGCAAAGTCCCTCTTTGCCATGCAAATGAACTGAAAAAACATTTCCACTGCATTTCAGCCCTGCCACAAAAGGGCCAGCTGACATCATGTCAGTGATTCTCTCATTAACACAGGTGTGAGTGTTGACGAGGACAAGGCTGGAGATCACTCTGTCATGCTGATTGAGTTTGAATAACAGACTGGATGCTTCAAAAGGAGGGTAGTGCTTGGAATCATTGTTCTTCCTCAGTCAAACATGGTTACCTGCAAGGAAATACGTGCCGTCATCATTGCTTTGCACAAAAAGGGCTTCACAGGCAAGGATATTGCTGCCAGTAAGATTGCACCTAAATCAACCATTTATCGGATCATCAAGAACTTCAAGGAGAGCGGTTCAATTGATGTGAAGAAGGCTTCAGGGCGCCCAAGAAAGTCCAGCAAGCTCCAGGACTGTCTCCTAAAGTTGATTCAGCTGTGGGATCGGGCCACCACCAGTACAGAGCTTGCTCAGGAATGGCAGCAGGCAGGTGTGAGTGCATCTGCACGCACAGTGAGGTGAAGACTTTTTGGAGGATGGCCTAGTGTCAAGAAGGGCAGCAAAGAAGCCACTTACTGTATCTCCGGGAAAAACATCAGGGACAGGCTGATATTCTGTAAAAGGTACAGGGATTGGACTGCTGAGGACTGGGGTAAAGTAATTTTCTCTAATGAATCCCCTTTCCGATTGTTTGGGGCATCTGGAAAAAAGCTTGTCCAGAGAAGACAAGGTGAGCGCTACCATCAGTCCTGTGTCATGCCAACAGTAAAGCATCCTGTGTGGGGTTGCTTCTCAGCCAAGGGAGTGGGCTCACTCACAATTTTGCCTAAGAACACAGCCATGAATAAAGAATGGTACCAACACATCCTCCGAGAGCAACTTCTCCCAACCATCCAGGAACAGTTTGGTGTCGAACAATGCCTTTTCCAGCATGATGGAGCACCTTTCCCTCATGCAAAAGTGATAACTATGTGGCTCAGGGAACAAAACATTGATATTTTGGGTCCATGGCCAGGAAACTCCCCAGACCTTAATCCCATTGAGAACTTGTGGTCAATTCTCAAGAGGCGGGTGGACAAACAAAAACCCACAAATTATGACAAACTCCAAGCATTGACTTTGCAGGAATGGGCTGCCATCAGTGTGGCCCAGAAGTTAATTGACAGCATGCCAGGGCAGATTGCAGAGGTCTTGAAAAAGAAGGGTCAACACTACAAATTTTGACTCTTTGCATCAACTTCACGTAATTGTCAATAAAGGCATTTGACACTTATGAAATGCTTGTAATTATACTGAGATGAGAGCTGCGAGCTAAGATTTACTTCAAGGTGCATGTATCCCATTGCTTTCTCCAGAATGTTGTTGCATCTACATAAGTGACTAGAAAGGAGGGGTTAGGGTTTCTTCTGGACAGGGTCTAACTTTATCCCAATAAGGGGTATCTCTAGGACATGTTCTTATTGGGCCAGTATAGTTAGACCCTGTCCTGTCCGGAATAAACCCTACTGCTCCTTCCTAGGCACTTGTGTAGATCTGGAACAACTTTATAGGTGTAAGGCTATAAGCATTTGGGTTAATGCACTTTGAAGTAAATCTCAGCTCTGTTAACAGTAGACAATATTTTTTTTTTATTGATCATAGTGATTCAGAACTATTATTAAAACCCCGCCAACATCAGGCAACTGTACTGAAATTCCCTAAAATTGCTGTAATAAGAAGGCCCAATTTAAATAAATGTTGCAAGTAGTCAGATTAACCAACACATGACATGGACATAGTGATGTAGCAGGAGGATCGGAGTACCAAGGAGCAAGAGGTTGTGAATTCAAATCCCAGGTGACAACATGTTGAATCAAAATTACGCTATAAATGAACATGCACAGTTTAATCATGTATGTCAAAGTGTGCCAAATACTGTGGTACAGTGGTTCCCAAACTTTTTATAGTCCCGTACCCCTTCAAACATTCAACCACCAGCTCCAGCTAGCACCAGGATCAGTACACTCTCAAATGTTGTTTTTTTGCCATCATTGTAAGCCTGCCACACACACACACTATACGATACACTTATTAAACATAAGAATGAGTGTGAATTTTTGTCACAACCCAGCTCATGGAAAGTGACAAAGAGCTCTTATAGGATCAGGGCACAAATAATAATATAATAATAATCAATAATTTTGCTCTTTATTTAACCATCTTACATATAAAACCTTATTTGTTCATCGAAAATTGTGAATAATTCACCACAGGTTAATGAGAAGGGTGTGCTTGAAAGGATGCACATAACTCTGCAATGTTGGGTTGTATTAGAGAAAGTCTCCGTCTTAAATCATTTTCCACACACAGTCTGTGCCTGTATTTAGTTTTCATGCTAGTGAGGGCCGAGAATCCACTCTCACATAGGTCTGTGGTTGCAAAGGGCATCAGTGTTTTAACAGCACAATTTTCCAAGGCAGGATACTCTGAGCGCAGCCCAGTCCAGAAATCTGGCAGTGGCTTCTGATTAAATAAAATGTTCACAGAACTGCTTGTTGCAATTTTGATGAGGCTCTCTTGTTCAGATATCGGTAAGCAGACTGGAGGCAGGGCATGAAAGGGATAAAGAATCCAGTTGTTTGTGTCATCCGTTTTGGGAAAGTACCTGCGTAATCGCACACCCAACTCACTCAGGTGCTTCGCTATATCACATTTGACATTGTCCGAAAGCTTGAGTTCATTTACACACAAAAAAATCATACAATGATGGAAAGACCTGTATGTTGTCCTTGTTAATGCAGACAGAGAAGAACTCCAACTTCTTAATCATACCCTCAATTTTGTCCCGCACGTTGAATATAGTAGCAGAGAGTCCTTGGAATCCTAGATTCAGATCATTCAGGTGAGGAAAAACATCACCCAGATAGGCCAGTCGTGTGAGAAACTCGTCATCATGCAAGTGGTCAGACAAGTGAAAATTATGGTCAGTAAAGAAAAATGTAAGCTCGTTTCTCAATTCAAAAAAACGTGTCAATACTTTGCCCCTTGATAACTAGCGCACTTCTGTATGTTGTAAAAGCATTACATTGTTGCTGCCCATATAATTTCATAGTGCAGAAAATATATGAGAGTTCAGGGACCTTGCTTTAACAAAGTTAACCGTTTTCACTTTAGTCAATCAAATACATTTTTTTTCACTGTAGTGTCCAAAACGTCTTTCAAGCTGTCAGGCATTCCCTTGGCAGCAAGGGCCTCTCGGTGGATGCTGCAGTGTACCCGAGTGGCGTCAGGCTTGCACGCGCGTTACCACTCCACTATGTCTCCCTGTCATGGATTTTGCGCCATCAGTACAGATACAACATGAGCAGCAGCTACGTTTGGCTTCATACGGACCATTAGTGGAATTCCCGCGAGAGAGTAACAGTTACTGTGATTGGATGTTAATTATCTGACTAGGATACCTGTATTTGACATTGAGTTGTTTTTTCGCTGACCACTAGATGCGTTCATTTTATTTTTGGCAGTGAAACGAGGCTACTCAGGCGAGAAAAAAACCTCACCCAACTGTATAGCCCAGTTGGAAAATATAAATGTATTGTTTGGAAATGTGAAGCCCTTTTTTAGTTTTTAAAATGTGAATCACATTTTTATTTGGCGTACCCCCGACGGCATTGCGCGTACCCCAGTTTGGGAACACCTTCAGTAGTATGTGTGTTAGTATCCCTTAACTTGCCAACAGAAAAAGAGCTATGAATGGATCAGTGGTTCACCAATCATGGCCTAGATTGTCTCTGCAACAGTAACAAGGCGTGATGTGTGATGATTTTTTGGGACCATCAGGTGACGTCCTGACAACTGATACACATAATTGTTCTTTCAACAATCCCATGAAATGGCAACCATGTTCTGTTTATGTTTGGTGGGACATGGATGGAATATTCTCCTGACCCACAGAAGACTGGACACATGAATGTTCTTGCAACGTCCCATGAAACGTGTCAAGAACATTAATATTGGATGTTCTGAGAACATGGTAACCACATTCTGGGTATGTTCTGTCTGACATTTAGGGAATGTTCTCCTAACTCTAATGCCAAACATTCAAAAAAGGTTTGCAGAAGGTTTTTGCTAACATCCCCTAACTAAATTAAAACTGGACATTAAAACTTTACAGGTAACATTACACAAATGTTCTCTCTCCCTAGATTTGTTAGCTGGAACTCTATTCCCTATGGACCCTGGTCAAAAGTAGTGCACTATAGAGGTGGCAGTTGGGAAGCAAACTATAAGACCACTTCTAAGATTGCCACAAAGGGACAAAGCCAGGCTCCTCCAGGAATAAAATATCACTCTCTGCTCACTGATTGAAGAGCACTCCTCACACTGGACTGCATATTGGTAATGAATTTGCATTTTGCATTTGGATGCGGGCCATGCTGTTTATGCAACTGTAGGCTATATCTGCTGTTGCTGGTAGCCTTCATCTAACAGGTTGATAGAAGAAAAGGATGATGGCATAAATGCACAGTTAACACTTATTTAGTCTAAATCAGTATTTGTGTGTTGTAGAAATTTGTCGTCCATTGAACCATGTCATTGGTAGTGCCGTTGGACAAGCTGACAGGGTGACAGCAGGGTGACAGGACAGTAGAGGGGTCAGTGATTCCACTCTGATTCCTGGAGATGAGATAGGCTTGGCTTCCTTCCTTCCTCTTGGTCACTGATCTCCCTATCCACTGGCAGTAGCAGCATCGGAAACAGATAATCAATGGGACCATCATGGCCGCCAGAGGAGCCTGTCAGCATGACTCAGCTCCCAGGCTTTAGTACCACCTCTGACTCTCTCTCGCCATCCCTCCATCCCTCCGGCAACTCTGTCCTCCTACACCCCCCCCCCCTTTCCGCCTCCTCTCCTCCTTCTCTCTCTGGAGGCGAATCGATTCCTCCTACACTTCGAAAAGAATGTGCTTTCTAGAACCTAAAAGGGTTATTCGGCTTTCCTCACAGGAGAACCCTTTGAAGAACCCCTTTTGGTTCCAGGGAGTTCCCTTTAGGATTCCATGTAGAACCCTTTCGACAAAAGGTTTTACATGGTACTCAAACAAGTTCGACATGGAACCAAAAAGGGTTCTACCTAGAACGAAAAAGGGTTCTCCTATGGGAACAGTTGAAGAACCCTTTTGGAACCTGTATGGGAGGTACGAGTGTACCTCCCATACAGCCTTGGTCTATTTGAATCTCCTCTGAGCCCGGCCAGATACTGTACTGCTAGACATTAACACACAGATACATATAAAATACTATATCTCCCCAACGTACCTGCATGTCCCAGACACATTCATCATGTACTCAATCCATACAACAACCCACTGCCAATACATACGCCTCTGCAGTCTGGGTCAACAGGTGAATGGATTTAATACACACCGGATGTGTCCCAAATGCACCCTATTCCCTATATAGTGCACTACTTTTGACCAGAGCCCTATAGTAAAAAACTTTTGAAAAAGACTGGTCTCTGACTATACAGAGTTCCCCTGTATTCATCCTGGCCTGCCTGTTGTTTCAAAGCTGCCAGTGAGTCACACTGGTACACAGGGTTAATGGGATGACTAGCGCCCTGAGCTGTGCTGTACAGTACATCTCCTTGCCTCTAGGAGGCAGTGTGAGTTTGGTAAGCACAGGGTGAAGTAGCCAGCTGTGGTGACTGACTGGTGGACATTGGGTTGGGATTGGTTGTGGTAGTGGAGGTGGGAGGTAGGGGCTTGGGATATGGGGGGCTGTCTGGTGAGCTATGGCCTGGTGCTAGTGGATGTGGTTAGGGGTTAGGAGGAAGGGTTAGGAGGGGGTCTGTTGCTGGGCATGGTGCATGGTGCTCTCTCAGTGGGGAGCATCTCTACCCTAGCCCTAGTAGCAGGCTGTTTCTGCTGACCCTTCCATATTCTGCCCAGCCAGGCCGCAGGACCGCAGCACTGGCTGCTCACTCGCTAGGAATCTCAATGAGGGCCGGTGCCCTCCAGGGCTCCTCACATCCCTCTTCATTCCCCCTGCTGCCTTCCCCTCCTCCTTCCCCCTCACTACCAGGACTCCTCACTCCCCCCTTCATTCCCTGCTGCCTTCCCCTCCTCCCTACCCCTCACTACCAGGACTCCTCACTCCCCACTTCACTCCCCCCTACTACCTTCCCCTCCTCCTTACCCCTCACTACCAGGACTCCCCACTTCCCTCTTCATTCCCTGCTGCCTTCCCCTCCTCCTTCCTCCTGACTACCAGGACTCCCCACTTCCCTCTTCATTCCCTGCTGCCTTCCCCTCCTCCTTCCCCCTCACTACCAGGACTCCTCACTCCCCACTTCACTCCCCCCTACTACCTTCCCCTCCCCCTTACCCCACACTACTAGGGCTCCTCACTCCCTCCCTCACCCCTCCACCATCATCCCCTCCACCCACCTCTCACTGCCAGGACTCCTTTCTCCCTCCTTACTCTCCCCTGATCACTCACACACTCCTCCTTACAGTGTGTGTGTGTGTGTGTGTGTGTGGGGGGGGGGGGGGGGCAAGGGATTTGATCTTTAAAGGTGCAGCAGGGGCAGCAGGGGGGAAGGAGGGTAGTCAATGGAAACATGGTCATGGTAGACTGACAAGCAGGCTGAAAGGGTGTCGAAGTGGAGGGGAGGGTGGTTAACGTGTGTGTATGTGTGTGCCTGCTTGCCTGCATGCCTGCCTGCCTGCCTGCGTGTGTGCGTGCGTGCGTGTGTGTGTGTGTGTGAGTGTGTGAGTGTGTGTGTGTGTGTGTCTATTCCAATATTGGTTCTATAGAGCTTGCTGTGGTTGTTGGAGCGGTTGAAGGGTCTCTGTTACATCTTGTAGTGTCTTTGGCTATGTCGGATTAAGTGATATGACATGCTATTCTATAAAATAATTTCTCTGTAATTAATATTACCTGATTAAACTAATCATGCAAATGTAATTAACTCGAAAGTCGGGGCACCACGAAAGAACATTTATAGAGCTGTTATCTTCCAAATAAACTCTTAAAGACTTAGTAATTTTTTACATCAGTAGCAGTCAATCATCAATGTCACCTTATTCAGTCTCATCTGAACATCGTAGAATTCTTGGTTATCTTCACGAACCCTGACTAACAAGTTGAATCAGCAATACAAAATGTGGTTTAATTATTTATTTACTAAATACCTAAATAATCACACAGAATTACATACACACAGAATGGATTGTACATTGATTACCAATTATGTCATACATGAAAAACGTCCCTGGTGGACGGAAACGATATGACGGCTGGTTACACAAAGAGAGGGGGTTGGGTTTGAATGAAAGCGAGGGAAGACTAGGAACCAAAGGTTTTCATGACAGTCTGGATGCTGCAACTCATTGTTCTGCATGTCATGTAACTAACATTACGTCCAAAATGGCACCCTATTCAATATTTAGTGCACTAATTTTGACAAGGACCCATTAGTGCACTATACAGTATATGGAAAAGGGCAGGGAGATCGTTCAAAATTGACATTGAAATTGGACGTCACCATGTCCTGAGGATAATGTCTTCCAAACCGGCCACTAGGGGCAACAGTGAGTGTATGTGTTGTGTATGTATGTGTATGTGATGTGTTGTAGACGAGGATGGCAGATAGGTGTAATCCCATGACTCTAAACCCATGACCTTTAAAGGTTGCATGTTCAATCCCAGTTGTGTTTTTTTATTTTTTGTTTGAACCTTATCCTAAACCTTTAACCTTACCTTAACAAACCTTAACCCTTACCTTAGCGTAAACTTAACCCTTAACTTTGAAATTCTACAATTGGAGAAATGGAACCACACAGAGCAGCAGGAGCAACAAAAACCCTTTGAAATTTGAAATTTGGCGCAACTTTGGAATTTGACGTTTGGAGAACGTGGATGAACGTCTAATTCTGCAGTGAGACTGTGAGAGCTTATGAAAAGGTACCATTTGGGAAGCAAACTAAGCCCTCAGTTCTTCGTACAGTATCTCAGTGATGTAAATCGTAATCATGAACGGAGACAACCATATGTATGGAATGAGATATCATGTGGATGCTACGACATAAGGTTGCACAGCGTGGTTTCTAAATGGTCCTGCTGGGCTCATCATTACAGATACACTCTTACAGTACACAGATACATTGTCATTATGTCCACACTGTTTAATCAAAGCTGCAAGTAAGCACTCTTTATTTTTACCCCTTCAAATACACGCGGACGCACGCACACACACACACACACACACACACACACACACACACACACACACACATAATTAAAATGACCTCCACTGTGGGTATAATAACCAAGAGTGACATAAACAAAACAAGTTACATTAAACATTACATTCACAGAAGTTCCAATAGAATAATAAAGTAGAAAATGTAATATTATGTCTATATACAGTGTTGTAATGATGTGCAAACAGTTAAAGTACTAAAGGGAAAATAAGAAACATACATGTGTTTACAATGGTGTTTTTTCTTCAAATGTCTTACATTTCTTATTTCAAAGACTCAAACATGGACACTCTTCCTGACAGTTGCGGCTGCTTTGCGTGATGTATTGTTGTCTCTACCTCCTTGCCTTTTGTGCTGTTATCTGTGCCCAATGTTTGTCCCATGTTCGTGCTGCTACTGTACCATGTTGTGCTGTTGCCATGTTGTGTTGCTACCATGTTGTTGTCATGTTGTGTTGCTACCATGCTGTGTTGTCATGTGTTGCTGCCATGCGATGTTGTTGTCCTAGGTCTCTCTTTATGTAGTGCTGTGTTGTCTCTCTTGACGTGATGTGTGTTTTGTCCTATATTTTTATTTTATTTATTTTTGCCACTGTGCACTCTCTGTTTAGGTCCAAATAGTATTAAAGTTTGCTCAGTTTGCTGTTAATTCTTTTCAATGTGTCAAGTAATTATCTTTTTGTTTTCTCATGATTTGGTTGGGTTGCTGTCTTGGGGCTCTGTGTGGTCTGTTTGTGAACAGAGCACCAGGACCAGCTTGCTTAGGGGACTCCTCTCCAGGTTCATCTCTTTGTAGGTGATGGCTTTGTTGTGAAAGGTTTGGGAATCGCTTCCTTTTAGGTGGTTGTAGATTGTAACGTCTCTTTTCTGGATTTTGATCATTAGCGGCTATCGGCCTAATTCTGCTCTGCATGCATTATTTGGTGTTTACGTTGTACACAGAGGATATTTTTGCAGAGTTCTGCATGCAAAGTCTCAATTTGGTGTTTGTCCCATTGTGAATTCTTGGTTGGATCCCAGATCTCACAACCATAAAGGGCAATGGGTTCTATAACAGATTCAAGTACTTTTTTGCCAGATCCTATTTGGATGGTCAAATTTTATGTTCCTTTTGATGGCATAAAAGGCCCTTGCCTTGTCTCTCAGCTCTTTCATAGCTTTGTAGTAGTTACCTGTGGCAGAGGTATGTATAGTGTGTTGTGTGCTCTATGGCAATGATGGAATTTGTATTTGTGGTCCTGGCAACTGGACCTTTTTTTGGAACAACATTATTTTGGTCTGAGATTTACTGTCAGGGCCCAGGTCTGACCGAATCTGTGCAGATGATCTAGATGCTGCTGTAGGCCCTCCTTGGTTGGTAACAGAAGCACCAGATCATCAGCAAACAGTAGACATTTGACTTCAGATTCTAGGAGGGTGAGGCCGTGTGCTGCGGACTATTCTAGGGCCCTCGCCAATTCGTTGATATATGGGGCGGCAGCGTAGCCTAGTGGTTAGCGCATTGGACTAGTAACTGAAAGGTTGCATGATCAAATCCCCAAGCTGACAAGGGCAGTTAACCCACTGTTCCTTGGCCTTTGTTGAAAATAATAATTTGTTCTTAACTGACTTGCCTAGTTAAATAAATATGTATGGTGAAAAAAAGGTGGGCTTAAGCTGCATTCCTTTCTCACCCCACAGCCCTGTGGAAAGAAATGTGGATTTTCCCCCAACACCATTTTCCACCGTTTTCCATCAAACTCAGGTTTTCTGGGTTTCTATGTTTTTGGTTGGAAAGGTTTCTCAATTTCTTTCTTAGGTTTTTGCATTCTTCATCAAACCATTTGTCATTGTTAATAATTTTCTTCAGTTTTCTGTTTGACATTTTGTGATTTGTGTTGGAAGCTGAGAGGTCAAATATACTGTTTAGGTTTTCTACTGACAAGTTTTCACCTTCACTATTACAGTGGTACGTTTTGTCCAGGAAGTTGTCTAAAATGGATTGAATTTGTTGTTGCCTAATTGTTTTTTGGTAGGTTTCCACACTACTTTCGTTCATCTATAGCATTTCTTAATATTATTCAGTTCCTTTGGCTTTGATGCCTCATGATTGAAAATTGCTCTATTCAAGTAGACTGTGATTTTTCTGTGATCTGATAGGGGTGTCAGTGGGCTGACTGTGAATGCGCTGACAGACTCTGAGGTCAGTAATAAATTAGTCGACAGTACTACTGCCGAGAGATGAGCTATAGGTGTACCTACCATAGGAGTCCCCTCGAAGTCTACCGTTGACTATCTACATATCCAGAGTGTGACAGAACTGTACCATTGACTATCTACATATCCAGAGTGTGACAGAACTGCAAGAGTTGTGACCCGTTTTTGTTGGTTATGTTGTCGTATTTGTGCCTAGGGGGGCATATGGGGGAGGGAATACTGTCACCTCCAGGCAGGTGTTTGTCTCCCTGTGCACTGAGGGTGTCAGGTTCTTGTCCAGTTCTGGCATTTAGGTCGCCACAGACTAGTACATGTCCCTGGGCCTAGAAATGATTGATTTCCCCCTCCAGGATGGAGAAGATGTCTTCATTAAAGAATGGTGATTCTAGTGGGGGGATATAGGTAGCTCTCTCTCTCTCTCTTTAGCTCGCACGCACACACATACACACATCTCCCTAATCCTCTTACTGTCTGTGTCACACTGACACACATTCCTCTGCACACACTGAGGCCTCTCTGCTTCCCTCCCTGCTACTACTACTGCTGCTTAGATGTAGGCTCACACCCCTACATGCTCCCCCATCAATTAATCAATGATAATGTAATACTCACCCCCAACATGCATTCTCTCTCTAAGGTGAGTCCCAAATGGCACCCTATTACCAATATAGCGCTCTATTTTGTGAATAGGGTGCCATTTGTAAGTAGTGCACTATGTAGGGAATAGGGTGCCATTTGGGGTGCATCCTGCATCCTCTAAGCCCCCACCATCACAATGTAATTGTAACGGCCCAAGGTAGGTCCCATGGACTGCGCTAACACCCAGTCAGGAGTTTTAGGGTCCTGCTCTACAGGCTGTAATGATATTGAAGCATGAGAACAATTTACCAGATACAACGGAGGAGAGAGGGCTAGAGGAACAAATGGGGACCAGGCTAGAGTAGAGAGCCAATCACTAATAGGCTTATCATTTTATCAGATGACACAGAGAGAGGACATGGATGGGGGAAGTCAGGTAGATGTTAAACAGGCTGATCAATATCATCACAATATCGTCATCGATGACACTTCAGGCAACCCTATGTATAGAGAAAAGGGTGCCATTTTGCATGTGGACATTGTCTATCCTTTCAGAATCCGGATCACGTTATTCGCCAAGTACATTTACACATACCCAGAATTTGACTTTGTGAATAGGTGCTGCCAGCAAATGACAATGTACAAACAGCTACAGACACAAGTCGTACCTTGGTCAACATACAGAATTTACAATATAGACACAGTCAACATAAAACATCAAACTCTGGAGTATAAACTGATTTACAGTGAGGATATTCAATTTACAGGGGGGATATACTGAGTGTACAGTATGAACACGCTCTTTCCATGACATAGACTGACCAAGTGAATCCAGGTGAAAGCTATGGTACCTTATTGATGTCACTTGTTAAATCCACTTCAATCAGTTTAGATGAAGTGGAGGAGACAGGTTCAATTAGGATTCATAAGCTTCGAGACAATAGAGACATGGACTGTGTACGTGTGCCATTCAGAGGGTGAATGGGCAAGATAGCATCCCTGTGGAACGCTTTCGACACACTGTAGAGTCCATGCCCCGACCAATTGAAGCTGTTCTGAGGACAAAAGGACACAGTGGGGGGTGCAACTCAATATTAGGACGGTGTTCCTAATGTTTTGTACACCCTGTGTATGGAGATGAGCATATAAAGTGCATTTCCAAGCCACTCTAATGTACTTTTAATGAAACCTGCATCATCGCTCATTAACAATACATTGAACAGAATGCTCAGTCGGACATCAGACCTCAAATGACTGTTCAAAACAATATGCTGATGAAATGTGCAACCCATGAATAGGCTAGGCCAGTGGTTCCCAAACTGTAGGTCAGGATCCACTTGTGGGTAGCGGCAGGGGTCTATTTGAAATATAACTAGGCAAGTCAGTTAAGAACAAATTCTTATTTACAAAGACAGCCTACTGGGGAACAGTGGGTTAACTGCCTTGTTCAGGGGAACAGTGGGCTAACTGCCTTGTTCAGGGGAACAGTGGGTTAACTGCCTTGTTCAGGGGAACAGTGGGTTAACTGCCTTGTTCAGGGGAACAGTGGGTTAACTGCCTTGTTCAGGGGAACAGTGGGTTAACTGCCTTGTTCAGGGGAACAGTGGGTTAACTGCCTTGTTCAGGGGAACAGTGGGTTAACTGCCTTGTTCAGGGGAACAGTGGGTTAACTGCCTTGTTCAGGGGAACAGTGGGTTAACTGCCTTGTTCAGGGGAACAGTGGGTTAACTGCCTTGTTCAGGGGAACAGTGGGTTAACTGCCTTGTTCAGGGGAACAGTGGGTTAACTGCCTTGTTCTGGGGAACAGTGGGTTAACTGCCTTGTTCAGGGACAGAATGAAATATTTTTACTTTGTCAGCCAGGGGATTTGATCCAGCAACCTTTCGGATACGGGCCCAACACTAACCACTAGGCTACCTGCCACCCCCTTGTGTCTGTGTGTAGGCTGTGCGTGGTGACACAGTTAAATATATATTTGTTTATATATTTAAAAAAAAATGGATTTAAAATCAATTTCAGTGTAAACTCAAATGACTTAAAGCAAATTAGAAGTATGTAGAAAAGATAATACACCTATACATTTTTAAATAATAGCCTATAATCTTTGAGAATTTACAATTACCAAAATAAAAGCCAGACAATCAAGCTCCAATTAATTTTGTTGTAATGTTTGAGCATTAGAACACAGCACTAGCAATGTCAAAATGTGTAGAATTGCAGGAAATGAGCTTACAAATTGTTGAATTGCAGGAATTAGCTTTAAAACTGCACCATTTTCTCTCTTCTGCGAAGGTCAGGGGTCCTGGACAGAATTCAGCTGCGTAGGCAACTGACTGCACCCATTTCCCCCTCTCATGCCCACAACTGTCCCTTTTTGATCCTGAAAAAACCTGCCATTAGCTAGGTTTCCATCCAATTGGCCACAGATTTTCCTGTGAATATGCTGAAATTTGCATAAAAACAATATGCACATTTTCCCACTAGAGATGTTTTTCCATCAAACCGACTTGTTACAGATTAAAGGCTGTGCGTGATGACTCAGTTAAATTCCCACGCACCGAATAAAAAATGCAAGTTATATGGTTTTCATCGCACAAAATAATGTGCGTTATGTAATGGGTGTGTCCACGCTAACCAACAGCATGCAGGGCGAAGATACAGTGCTGTATCTACTTGTTGTTGGCTAGATCGCACGTATTGCCTACATATGAGATTATCATGGACAAAAGAGCAAGATGATTTTATTTGTCAAACAGCAGACCGTGCATATATGATTATCATGTCACCAGAATAAGACCCTCAATATTTATTGGAAAGGAGCATTAAACCCGTCATCCTGCTCTTTCACCATTCTGTGATGTTCGCCATCATTTATTTAATCTGTCTCCTAATAAACTGCAAGTTTTTCTGATAACTCATAGTGGGAGGACCACACAACATGCGTGACTCTAAGTTTACTTCGATATGGCGGTTATTATGTCAATATTTTCATTTTACCTACACAAAAAGATCCCACCCTGTCTGGCATATTTTGTTTTGTCGACATTTGGAAAGTTTACCGTTTCCATCAGGCCTGACATGACATCGTTTACTCAACTGTACTCGAATAAAAAGGTTGGATGGAAACCTGGTTATTGTTACAAATAACTTCTTAAAATTGGTCACAAGAAGTCATACTCAAATCTACATTCAGTCATTTTTTGTACATTTTTTATCCCCTCTCCAATCTTGTCTCATCTCTGCATCTCCCCAATGTGCTCGGGAGAGGCGAAGGTCGAGTCATGCGTCCTCCGAAACATGACCTGCCAAACCGTGCTTCTTCACACCCACCCGCTTAACCTGGAAGCCAGCCGCACCAATGTGTCGGACGAAACACAGTTCACCGAAGTCAGCCTTCAGGCACCCAGCCCGCCACAAGGAGTCACTAGAGCGCGATGAGCCACTGCTGCTACTCGCTGTTTATTATCTATGCATTGTCACTTCACCCCTACCTACATGTACAAATTACCTCAACTAACCTGTACCCCCGCACTCTGACTCGGTACCGGTGCCCCCTGTATATAGCCTCGTTATTGTTATTGTTATTTCGTTACTTTTTATTATTACTTTTTACTTTAGTCTACCTGGTAAATATTTTCTTCTTCTTGAATTGCACTGTTGGTTAAGGGCTTGTAAGTAAGCATTTCACGGTAAGGTCTACACTTGTTGTATTCGGTGCATGTGACAAACAATGTTTGATTTGATTTTGATTTGATTTGATTAGATCACTGCGCCACTGGGGAGACCAGTTAATTGCTTAGAAGAAATCTATTTTTGATATATTCTTTGTCCTGTTTTTTCACTGCTAAACCCTTATTGTGGGTCGTGACTCAAAATCTCTCTGTATCCCCCTTGACACTACAGTTTCAAATAGTTCCTATAGTATTTGCCACATTTCACTTCTCATTCGGCATGGAATAAGTTAGCCCTAAATATTTCTAAAACTATAAGCACTGTATTTGGAACAAAACACTCACTAAACCCTAAACCTCAACCAAATCTTGTAATAAATAATGTGAAAATTGAGCAAGTTGAGATGACTAAACTGCTTGGAGTAACACTAGATTGTAAACATGGTCATGGTCAAGACATATTGATACAGTAGTAGCTAAGATGTGGAGAAGTCTGTCCATAACAAAGCGATGCTCTGCCTTCTTAACAACACTATCAACAAGGCAGGTCCTAGTTTTGTCGCACCTTGACTACTGTTCAGTCGTGTGGTCAGGTGCCACAAAAAAGGACTTGGGAAAATTGCAATTGGCTCAGAACAGGGCAGCACGGCTGGCCCTTGGATGTACACAGCGAGCTAATATTAATAATATGCATGTCCATCTCTCCTGGCTGAAAATGGAGAAGAGATTGACTTCATCATTACTTTTAATTATGAGAGGTTGAATGTTGAATGCACCGAGCTGTCTGTCTAAACTAATGGAACACAGCTTGGACACCCCTGCATACCCCACAAGACATGCCACCAGAGGTGTCTTTGCAGTCCCCAAGTCCAGAACAGACTATGGGAGGCACACAGTACTTAATAGAGCCATGACTACACGAAACTCTATTCCACATCAAGTAACTTACACAAGCAGTAAAATTAGATTTAAAAAACAGATTAAAAAAACACCTTATGGAACAGCGGGGATCCTGAAGCAACACAAACATTGGCACAGACACACGCGTACACACACGCACATACGAGAACATACGCACTATCCATACACATGGATTTAGTACTGTAGATATGTGCTAGTGGTGGAGTAGGGGCCTGAGGGCACACAGTGTGTTGTGAAATCTCTGAATGTATTGTAATGTTTTAAAATTGCATAAACTACCTGAATTTTGCTGGACCCCAGGAAGAGTGGGGATCCATAATAAATACAAATACAATGACATATGTGAGCTCTTTATTTTTGTAAAACCTACAGGAAGGGGGAAAGTAGGGGAACAGACAGAACCTCATACATAAAACATGCATCCCAAATGGCAACATATTCCCTATAGTGTCTCTACTTTTGACCAGAACCGATATGTAGTGCAATACGTTTGACTAGGGCCCATAGGGTACCATATGGCTCTGGTCAAAAGTAGTGCACTACAGGGAATATGGTGCCCTTTAGAACTCACACATAACCTGCCTGTAATACTAAGGATTATCCATTATCCTGCATGGGCGATTCAGACTGGGGGTATACAACTCTGACACTGGGATTACATTTTATGGTGCTCTGAGTTGTGACTCCTCAAATGTTTTTATCAGGTTCAGGTTGAGAAAAAGATTCCGTATACAGTATGTGGAAAATATATTTGTGCTCTTATATTTTAGCTGTGGCACTTACTTTGTGTCAAATCTAAAAGAGAGATGGAAGGAGTGCAAAACAACGAGAGGTCGATAGAGGGCAAGGGGTAGAGGGAAGAGGAAATGCAACAGATTCTGAGAAAAAGATGAACAACGAAGGAAGGATAGGATGGGGGGAAAAGAAAGAAGCATGGGTGGAGCAAGAGAGAGGGAGACAGAGTGAGGAACACAGAGAGAAAGAAAGAGGCATGGGTGGTGCAAGAGAGAGGGAGACAGAGTGAGGAACACAGAGAGAAAGAAAGAGGCATGGGTGGAGCAAGAGAGAGGGAGACAGAGTGAGGAACACAGAGAGAAAGAAAGAGGCAAGCGATGGTCCAGTAAGGTCAGCTGTCTGCTGAAGGGAGGAACTCTCTGTCTGTCTGTCCATTGGCTGTGATTGATGGACCAGGCCGAGAGAACGTGATCAGGTTAAAGTCTGGCAGGAAGTGTTTTTCTCCAATCAATAACTCATCCTGCACTCCCTAACATCCCTAACCTCACTCCATCATCAGCCATAACTAACATTTCAATAACAGACATAAGGAGTTCCTCTAAAATAAATGTCTTGTTGGGAAATCATTGTTGATCTCATGAGTAGTGACTATCAGAAGTGTTATGTGACCATTTTAAAATTTCACATTTTTTTAGCAGTGAGAGGGATGGAGAGGTGAAAGGGTGGTGGGATGGGGCACTGAGCAGCAGATATAAGATCAGTAGAAAACAGCAGACATGACATCATCATTTTATTCATGAATCCTGACCCCCTAGATTTCTGCATGATGGAGAAAAAAAATCTGTCTGTCGCCTCCTCCTTCTTCCCCTCCTCTTCTTTCTCCTTCTCCTGCTCCTCCTCCTGCTCCTCAACCTCCCCCTCCCCTTCTCTTCATCCCATTCTCCACTTATTCCTACCCACTCTCCTCCCAGGTTAGCCTTCTTTGTCATGAATCTTGTTCTGGAGGCAGCCCTACAGTGGTCACTAGCTGGCACAGCCATAATGTCATACAATCTCATTTGAAACCTAACCTTAACCACACTGCTAACCCTAATGCCTAACCCTAACCTTAAATTAAGACCAAAAAGCTAATTTTAGTTTTTTGCATTTTTACAATAGAGCCAATTTGACTTTGCAGCTGGCCTATCTAAGGGGAAATTGCTCAGTTCTGCCTCCAGGACAAGACTTGTGACAATAAACATCAACCTGCCCTCTCCTCCTCCTCCTCTCCTTCCCAAATTCATTTCTGAGAGCTGTGATGCTGGCATGCTGCTCTCCCTGTCAGTGCGTGTCATGGCCGTGAGCGGGTACTAATGTGAGCAGACAGCCAGGTTCACTGATACAGACAGACAGAGCCATTTTGGCTCTACTCTCGCCAGTCGCCACACCACACTGCATGGGCTCCATTTGCTAAAGGAGATGACACGTGGCTCGGAGGCCCCCCATCTCTCCACACACACACACACACACACACACACACACACACACACACACACACACACACACACACACACACACACACACTGGGCTTTATTTTCAATTTTCGGCTGGTGCTAAGGCAGCTAAGTGCCAAATGCACATTAGTTGGCAATTTCGGCATTTAAAAACTGTCGCTCCTGCATTTCCCACCACTTGCACAGCTAGGCAATTAACCTGTCTAATATCAGCTTGCTAGCTCTGTGCTCTGATGTGGGAGGGGTAGCAATATTTGAGGTGTGTGCTTGAAAACAAGTGCAAAAGGGACAATTTCATGCAGTGTATATCAGGAGATTCAAGACTTGGTAATGGCATGGATCTTGCGAGTGGAAGCCAACCTATCTAGCTGTGATGCACAGTGCCCTCACGCTAATGAAACAAGAGAGGAGATGTGCTTTTTGGGCCAGTATCCCCCATATTGATTAACATAACATTTTAAAAAAAAGGTTTACTATTCATTAGATTTAAGACTGAGCATAGCCTCCTCTTCCCTCAATGAAGGCTGTTTATTTTTTCTCTAGCCAATAGCCAAGCCTATCAATAAAGGGTTTGGCTCGTGAGACTGCTTTGAAATAAATCTTAATCAACAAAGCTTTATTAAAAGATCAAGTTTGGGAGCAGCAAAACAGTGAGCAGACATCACCTTTTAATCAATTATTTTATCAATGACATGATTTTAGCCAGCTCCCGTTTTGGAAGTGGGAATAACCCCTCCATGTAGGCTAGCTGTGTCTATATGACCATCATGAGATGAGAGATGAGATGATGCTGGTGACCCTCGTATTTAGACATTATTTTCCTCTAACAATTGCTTGTTTTTAGTTTCATATGATTAAAAACCAAGCCCTCTCTAGGCGACCCTTACCCTGGGCCAATAGGCTGCTATATAAAAGGCTGGTTTAACAGCACTGCTTGGCTTCTTTTTTATCCTGACAATTTTACGATATCACGCTTCTGACCCCAACCTATGTAGAAATAGGATTGTTGTTTAAAAAACAGATTGCTTGTTTTTCATTTAAGTTGATTAAAACCACATTTATTAGAATGATTCACCATCCTGACTTTTAAATGAGAAATTCCATGGCTCACATGCAATGCAATTTAACATCCTTCTGCTATCTCTGGAGAAGTATGAATACGATCTGCAGGATTGTCCCGTTATGTTTCTAAAACGTTAGATTGGGGAGCAGTATAATGGTGAGTTGACATGCCCCCTTTCTCCTTATATTGGATCGCCATACTCTGCCTTGCCTTCATATGTGACTCATTTCAGGAAACTAGGCATATGTCACGCATCACTACTTCACAGGAGAGGCATTTCAACTGGAGAAAAAAAAAATCTAGCAAAATCTGTTTTTTGGGCAGAAATGCCTTCTGGAACATGTGAACTTTCATGTGCCTTAATAACAAACTTGTATGCTATCTGTTAACACGAATACAATTGTTAAATTATGAGCCTAGTTAGTTTAGTCACGGAAATGCCCACGGAGAGCAATTATGGTGCCTGTAACTGTATTTAGACATAGTCTACTTAAAACAAGTTGTTAAGTTTTGATTGGATTAAAAAAAAAAATATTCACTCTCTTTTTAGGACATAGTGAATTTAATATTGTTTTTTGACAATGGTTGGCATGTCCATGGCTCATCCATAATGCAATTCCCAGTACGTCTAACCCCTATATCAGTGTGAATGCTGAATGCTGTCATCACACTCTCGTGGTTGTAACGGGTTTCTTCTTCCTTCCTCTGACGAGGAGGAGTAGTAGGAAGGATCGGAGTAGTAGGAAGGATCGGAGTAGTAGGAAGGATCGGAGGACCAATGCGCAGCGTGGTATATATCCATAAAGTGATTTAATGGAAAATGAATACAAAACACAAAACCGAAACAGTCCCGAATGGTGCAAACACCGAAACAGAAAAAAATAATCTCCCACAACTCAAGGGTGAAAACAGACTACCTAAGTATGGTTCTCAATCAGGGACAAAGATTGACAGCTGCCTCTGATTGAGAACCCTACCAGGCCAAACACAGAAATCCCAAATCATAGAAAAAAAGAACATAGACTGCCCACCCCAACTCACGCCCTGACCATACTAAAACAAAGACAAAACAAAGGAACTAAGGTCAGAATGTGACAGTGGTCTCATTGGTGAATGTTATGAATAATTTTCATAATTTCCTAATTAATCAACATTTTCAAAAAGCCGGTGTTTCTATGTCAAACGTTTATTTTTATATTTCAGGTTTCTGTGATGTATTTAAAGTGTAATATTGAGATGAAAACTCCAAATTGAATACATTTCAACTCTATATCTGACATGGAACTGGTGTCTTCTTTTTTTAAAGCCCATAACCATGTCTGTGAGGTGTTTACTTTTGTTTCAATGTAGGTTTGTCTATGACTACCAATAAACACTTGGTGTGACCCTGATTTAGCCCACTGCAGTAAAAGGTTAACAATATATTTCCACATGGAAGCTATGCAATTACTTAGAACAATGTGGCCTGCAAGCATGTTCAACGTTTTTAGCAAAGATGGGATAGGCCTACATTTTGTTATTTTGTTTCTGTAGGCTATTTAACATGTGGAGGGGAGGAATGTTAATGAGTTACAAAATAGTTAGGATATGACCATCAACTACATGATTTGATCTGAAAATGTATCCAGAGGATTCAACCCTGTAGTCTTTATGCACCATTGACCTCAGTAAGAAGTAGAAGAAGAAGGTAAATCAAGGGCCTACCCCGGCCGGTGTGGGAAATGGGTCTGGTACAGGCCGGGGAGTTGGGGGGGGGGGGGGGGGGGGGGGTATTTGGCCAATATACCATGGCTAAGGGCTGTTCTTAGGAGTGACGCAACGTGGAGGGCTAGGACACAGCCCTTAGCCATGGTATATTGGCCAAATATCACAAACCCCCGAGGTGCCCTCTTACTATTATAAACTGGTTACCCACGTAATTAGAGCAGTTAAAATAAATGTTTTGTCATACCCATGGGTTGTGATATACCACGGCTTTCAGCCAATTAGCATTAAGGGCTCAAACCATACAGTTTACAATTCAGCATCATTTTCCAAATGTGGTTTGGCTTTTGGCATATACACTAACACTGGTATGGCAGAAGCACACTTGTGAGAACAGTCAATAATGTTGACACTACGCTGCCATTGTAATTATGCATCTATTAAGACACCTAAGTATGAGCTCTTGCACAGCATGACATGAATGAGCTATAGATATTCTATGGATCGATTTCATTAACCTGTTAACACATTTAGAAAATGCCTATAGATGTGACATAAATGCATTATGGATATAAATCGTTACCATTATTCATCAAACCCCAAACCCCATATTTTGACAATAGTACAAAATATTTCTGACACACCCCCAGACCTAAATCCCTTACCGCCAGAGCTAAGAATTACCATTGTGTTAGGTTTGTTAAACTAGGCTAGAACCCACACACACACCCTCTGCTGCACTCGCAAACAGCCGACTGACCCTGACCCGGGGGCTCATAACTCATACTACTTCAAGAGTGCAAGGGGTCGGAGAGGTGCACTGTGGGTTGCCATGGCTACGGTTGCGTAACCAATGACAGAGCCAGTGCGCATTGTCTCTCCAGATATTTGAACACTGAACACCATGTCTCTGTCTGCATGTACTGTATGCAGTGGGTGGTGGGATTATTGATTGGTTGTCTGCAGTAGAGTAGGGTAAACGCAAGATAAATGCACCTTTTTCATTTTGAGAGAAGGTTTACCCATTCACACAGTATAGGGCGCTTTACTTCATTCACCGCGAATGGTGATCAGAGTTTACCCAGTTTTAACAATACATCACTAGTTGTCTGTAGTCTATTTTTAATGTCTTGTTACAGTCTCTGACCTTTTCAAATGTAAAGAGGATTTCAAAGGCCATTTCTCTCTGGTATTTAGAAGTACTGTAGATGAGGACCTGTTTGCGCTATAGGGCTGCTGCTCTGCCATTCTTGCAGTAGTCTCCTGATGTCTGTAGTCTAGAGAAGCCAGCCACAGCTACACACACACACACGCACACACACACACACACACACACACACTCACTCACTCACACAGAGAGCCCGATATCCCCTTAATTTGCATCAGTGATTTAAAAGCCTCTCCAAAGCCGGCGACAAGCGTGCACTCATTAATTAAAAGCCCCCCTCCACCCCTTCCCGGACTCCGCTCCTCTGAATGTACTGGGCACTGCAGACTTATTCCAAATAAATTTACACACAGCCATAAAGCCTGTCCTTCAGGATAATCCCACCACAGTCCCCCCTCTCTTTCTTTCCTTCTTTCTTTCTTTCTTTCTTTCTTTCTTTCTTTCTTTCTTTCTTTCTTTCTTTCTTTCTTTTTCTCTTTCTCTCTTTCTTTCTTTCTTTTTCTCTTTCTCTCTCTCTATCGTTCTCTCACGTTTGCACACGCACACACTATTCTCTTTCCTCTATCACTCTCTCTCTGTCTCTCTGTCTCTCACGCTCCCTATCTATCTCACTCTCTCTCTTTCTTTCACTCTTTTTCTATACTCCCTCTTCCTAACCAGCCCTTTAAAACCACCCTTCACAAACCCCCACCCTTGACACTCCACCCCACTCTCACTCCCAATGTCCAACCCACTGTCATGACATCCATGATAACATTTACATGTGCTATGCGACCTGCCGGTCCACCCCCATTGGTCACGATGTCCTTTGGCTCAGATCAGGCTAGGGACAGGGTGGGGGCCAAAGCAAGCTGATCAGTAGGCCAGCGGTCACTTCTCCCTGGCTGGGAGTGAGTGGATGGGGGAGATTGATGGGAGAGACGTGCTAAAGCCTGTCTGAGCCCAAGGAGAGGGAGGAGAGTCTCCAGCCTCTCACCTCAGTGCTCCCCTGGCAGCTTCCTCAGCACTTTCCCCCACACACTCCCACTCCCACACCCACAGCCACAGAGCTACCTAGATACAGTACAGGGAAGAAAGAGGTGAGAAAAAACTGCAGGTGTGTGAGTTAAGTATATGTGTGCCTGTCTGCCTAGTGCCTGGAAGTGTGTAGGATGTGTGTGTGTGTGTGTGTGTGTGTGTGTGTGTGTGTGTGTGTGTGTGTGTGTGTGTGTGTGTGTGTGTGGTGCCTGCCTAGTAGTGTGTGTTTGTGTGTCCATGTGTAAATGTGCCTGTGCGTACGTACGTGCGCTCATATACGAGTTTGTGTGAATGTGTGCGTGTGTGTGTCAGTGTGTGTGCCATTAAATGTGTCGGGGAACAAACTGCAATGGCAGGGCTTTTGTTGGAGTCCCCCTCGGGGCAGCAGACTCACATGAGTCAGCAGCCAGTCGGATTTACAGCAGATTGATTAAATTAGCATTCGTTCCGGGACCAGAATATCAACTCATCCTGTCCCCTGTCCCGCCTACCATGACACCGACCACTGCCAAACCCCTGTCACCCCCCTCCACCATCTCCTGTCGAAACGAGCACCTCCTCCACCCCCCCACCATGACTGGGAAATTACTTATTTCTCAGTGACAGGGAGCAAAAATGTACTCTGCGGCAAACAACGGAAAATAAAATAAATGGACCTAAAGGAGACATAAGCCACAAATGTCTGTTTTGAAGGTCAGTGGAGAGTGAGACCAAGAGAGAGAGGGCCCGGACCCCAAACGATCAAGTATCAACTGGATGCGGTGAAGGAGGAGAGGAGGAAGGGAAGAAAATAGCTCTCTACACTTCTTAAACAGGTTCTGGGGGCAAAGCAAGGCTGGGTGACATGCTTCTTAAACAAGGCCTGGGGGCAGAGCAAGGCTGGCTCTCTGGTGTCTTAAACAAGGCCTGGGGGCAGAGCAAGGCTGGCTCTCTGGCTTCTTAAACAAGGCCTGGGGGCAGAGCAAGGCTGGCTCTCTGGCGTCTTAAACAAGGCCTGGGGGCAGAACAAGGCTGGCTCTCTAGCATCTTAAACAAGGCCTGGGGGCTGAGCAAGGCTGGCTCTCTGGCGTCTTAAACAAGGCCTGGGGGCAGAAAAGGCTGGCTCTCTGGCTTCTTAAACAAGGCCTGGGGGCAGAGCAAGGCTGGCTCTCTGGCATTGTAAACAAGGCCTGGGGGCTGAGCAAAACAGGCTGTCTGGCGTCTTAAACAAGGCCTGGTGGCAGAAAAGGCTGGCTCTCTGACATCTTAAACAAGGCCTGGGGCAGAGCAAGGCTGGCTCTCTGGCTTCTTAAACAAGTCCTGGGGGAAGATCAAGGCAGTCTATCTGACTTCTTAAACAAGGCCTGGGAGCAGAGCAAGGCTGGTTCTCTGGCGTCTTAAACAAGGCCTGGGACCTGAGCAATACTGTCTCTCTTGCTTCTTTATCAAGCCCTGGGGCAGAGCTGGCCTGACTCACTGGCTTCTTAAAGAAGGCCTGGGGGCAGAGCAAGGCTGGCTGACCTGCTTCTTCAACAAGGCATTGGAGCAGAGTAAGGCTGGCTCTCTTGCATCTTAAACTAGGCCTGGGGGCAGAGCAAGGCTGGCTCTCTAGCTTCTTAAACAAGGCATTGGAGCAGAGTAAGGCTGGCTCTCTAGCTTCTTAAACAAGGCCTGGGGTTAGAGCAAGGCAGGCTCTCTGGTTTCATAAACAAGGCCTGCGGGCAGACCAAGGCAGGCTCTCTGACTTCTTAAACAAGGCCTGGGGGCAGAGCAGCGCTGGCTCTCTGATTCTTAAACAAGGCCTGAGGCAGAGCATGGCTGGCTGACCTGCATCTTAAACAAGGCCTGGTGGCAGAGCATGGCTGGCTGACCTGCTTCTTAAACAAGGCCTGGGGGCAGAGCAGGGCTGCCTGACCTGTTTCTTAAACAAAGCCTAGGGGCAGAGCAAAGCTGGCTGATCTGCTTCATAAACAAGGCCTGGGGGCAGAGCAGGGCTGGCTGACCACAGCAATTAAACATTTTAAGGCCAATTTATTTGTAGAAGGAAACAAGATCAATTAGGCAGGAAAATAACACAGGCAGGCAGCCAGACAGGCATGCAGTAACAGGCCTAGCTAGTCTCTCTTTTGTTTCAATTCCCTGATTTGTTTTGTTTTCCTGCTGCATTGTACATTCTAACTCTCCTGTGGGGAAATAAATGCAAACACAAATGGCCCTTTGCCTTTCTCTAAAGCACAGTTTTTATCTATGAATATTTAATCAAATTAGCAAGATTCTCTTTGAAGAGGAAATTCCCGTTTAGTACCATGCTTGTTTTTCCCTCATCTCAGAGAGCTGCGTTATGAATGAAAGGAATGAAAGGCCTTCACTTACTCACCATCATTAGTGTCCAAATGTAAAATGACAGAGGAGATGAACATTAGAGGGAGGGACATTCTGGTAAAGCTATCAGGATGAATGTTTGTTATTTAGTATCATTATTCAGTATCACTGTGTCCCTTATCTGATGGAGCAGAGTTGTAAATGACCCATCCCTTCCAAGAGCTCTATGGGTACACTTGAGGAATATTGGAGGCTGGTGGATTCAGGAAAAGCTAGAGCATCAGGCAACTATTTTAGGATGAATGTTTGATATGGTAGGTATCAATGGAGGGGAAGGTTAAGCAGGGGAAGGGAGGTGGAGGGAAGGTGTAAGGGATTTGAGGTGGGGGTGAGGTGGGGGGAGAACCATACTGTGGCTTGGTAATCAAGAGACAGAGGAGATGTAAAAGGTGTTTTCACAGAGGGCATGTGGCTGGTAGTGGGAGATGCTATCTGAGTGGCTACATCCGAGGTAGAGGATAGCAGGAATAAAAGACAAACAGAGGAGGCAGATATGGACACACTGTGTGGAAAAAGATCAGAAGGATGGAATGACAGACACAATCAAGGGGGGAAACCAGGCAAAGAAAGGGGGTAGGGAATAAAGGGAGAAGGGGAAATGTGGAGGGAGGGAAGACGAGAACGAGATTCCTGTTTCGGGAGAAGCAAATGGTTTAAATGACATGGTATCTTGCAGCTGCCGTAGCAGAGGGAGTGGAGGGTAGCAGGAGCTTTGGTGGCACGCGTCTGAGGATTTGGGAAATGTAACAAATCAGCCTAAACCAAACAGCAGCTAATCCTGTGTGGATCCAGGAACAGTTGGATTTCAGGGGCCTCCGGGCCCCGTCACCCCGGGTCTAGGGGCAGGGAGGGAGGACTGGGAGGGGGTGCCCCAAGCACGGCTTTACTGATAACTAACAACGCACTAAGACCAGGACAGAATCAGAATTTCAAAACAGACTAGATATTTAATACTCTTATTGGGATCTTATCCTTAGTATTCCCCATTTTACATCTGTCAAGGACATTTTGAATTATGTTCTTCCTGAATTTATTAAATATAAATGCTGCTAATCCATAGTATCACGTGGCTAAATAGCATTATAACCATTCCTTGTCAATTCACAATTCATCTTTCAGTATATCAGTTCATTATGCATCTTTTAATGTACCATTTCA
Organism: Oncorhynchus mykiss; assembly: GCF_013265735.2. Classification (NCBI taxonomy): domain Eukaryota; kingdom Metazoa; phylum Chordata; class Actinopteri; order Salmoniformes; family Salmonidae; genus Oncorhynchus; species Oncorhynchus mykiss. Next base: position 54,738,186 of record NC_048567.1, read on the forward strand.
TGTTACCAACTATGTAATAATGGGATCTACAGATGTAGGGACTTAATTTGAGCTAATTTATTACAGCATAAAAAATCATCCTTGAGCAACAGGAAATGTGAATTATTATATGGGTTATAATTAATAGACATTTTTGGAGGGGTTGATGAATTTTTCATAATGGAAAATCAAGTCTGAAATTTCAAAGTGGAAATTACACACTTACAAAAGTATTTTCAAACCTCAAATAAACAAAACATAAAAATAATCCTGCAACAAGGTGTTCAAATGAAGATTCTACATCTGTAAATATTATAGATCATTATAGATTATAGATCATTATAGATCTTGTTGAGGCTCTATACTTAAATACTAGATAAATATTTGCTCTTGGTGAACGAATGGGCAACGGCACAAATGCCCATATACCTCACCTCATTGATTTTGTGTTAAAAAAAAGCGAAAGGGGTTGGAAGCTAAATTGGGAGAAAGCGTCAGAAGACAGAAAATAATCCCCAACTGAAACATTTCAAGCCCTCACTTCCCCCTGGCTATTCATTTTGACATCTTCTACAGATGAGGCGGATGGTTATATATGGCCAGGTATGGTACAGGTTGCGTTCGATAACCCTTAATGTTCACATAACACTGCTGGGAAATGGATTTCAGATGAACATTATGAGGCCCTGTGTCAATAAAGAACCTTGTTCATGATTTTTTTGTTTTTTACTGCTGCCCTAGTATTCATTGGAGGAGCAGCTACTGGGGTGTAACTTGCCCTCTGACAGATAGGGTTTCTCGCTCTTTCTTTCTTTCTTTCTCTCTCTTTCTTTCTTTCTTTCTTTCTTTCTTTCTTTCTTTCTTTCTTTCTTTCTTTCTTTCTTTCTCTCTCTCTCTCTCTCTCTCTCTCTCTCTCTCTCTCTCTCTTTCTTTCTCGCTCTCTCTCTTTCTCTCTCTCTCTCTCTCTCTCTCTCTCCCCCTCTCTCTCTCTCCTGAGGAGCTGTGATGTGTCTCAGCTGCTGTGGATGCGTAGGCAGAATAGAGGGTGTGTAGGCAGGGCCAGGGGTCCATTTGAACAGTTGTTAAGACAGCTGCCTATGGAGACATTTGTCGTCGGGTAGATTCTGGACATTGTTGGGACGACATCCTGTAGCAACATGCTGGAACATGGATAACATTGTTGGGATGACATCCTGTAGCAACATGCTGGAACATGGATAACATTGTTGGGACAACATCCTGTAGCAACATGCTGGAACATGGATAACATTGTTGGGACAACATCCTGTAGCAACATGCTGGAACATGGATAACATTGTTGGGACAACATCCTGTAGCAACATGCTGGAACATGGATAACATTGTTGGGACAACATCCTGTAGCAATATGCTGGAACATGGATAACATTGTTGGGACAACATCCTGTAGCAACATGCTGGAACATGGATAACATTGTTGGGACAACATCCTGTAGCAACATGCTGGAACATGGATAACATTGTTGGGACGACATATTAGAGCATGCTTAAGATGTTTAAGCCTCAGATATGTGCTGTCTAAAGATCAAGGACACCGGTATTCAAACACCCCATTTAACCACTCACCCTTCACCCTCACCACTGCCTTACCCATCGCCTGCTCTTGGGCCACCGTCACTCCTACACTCGCACGGAAACTGGAAAGTCCCATGTACAGTGTCCTCACAATCAGAACCTCACTGGAAGAGCACTGTCAGAGAGTCCCTGAGCCAACGTCATTAAATGCCCACATGGCTCTACCCTCTACCCTCCAGCACCGATGGATCATGCCTTGTTTATCGATCCAACATGTTATGCTTCTCCTAAACGACCATCCTGTTCTGTTTGGTACAGCAAGCACTGGGCCGAGCCTGGAATGAGGGCCTGTAAATCTAGCCCGCTGATCAGAACATAACACAGAACTGCTGTTAATGATACTACCGTGGTATAATGTATTGCCTGGCGGAGGTAATAGACCTCAGCCATAATGCATCGCCTTCACCACGGTTTGGGAAGTTTCCCAGCTCTGAATGGAGGGAGCCTCGTTTGTCATGCTGCTGGCCCTGGCCAAAAGTGCTGTGTGGTGGACCAGATGTCCGGACAGAGTGACCACATTTCCATGCACAAATCTATTTGAATGAATAGTAACGGGATCATTGGCCACTGGGCTTGTTGTCAAGCTGCTGGTGATAGAGGCTGTGTGGTGGCCTGTGCATGTGGATATAGTGGCCATTGGGCTCGTTATCCGTCTCTGGTCTCAGACACCATCGATGGACTTCCTGCTTTTCGACTATCACAACGCAACCAGACATTTCGACGTTTAGAGTGGTTGGCTTGAATACCAACCGTCGCATATGCAAATGGCCTTCTTAGTATGCCGTTGTCATATTGTTGCAGAGAATATCAATCAGAGCTTTCGACGGGCCGAAGTGGTTGAAGTGCATTGTTATAGTAGTAGAAGAGAGAAGGAGAGTTGGGCCCTGACAGAATCAGCCATGTGTCAGCCCACTGCCATGCGGCTGTGAAACAAGGCCCACGCAACACCGAACAACATCCCATCTGTCAATCTTCAAAATCAGTTTTTACATCTCAGTGATAGCTAACTCCCATGACTCCCATATACTGCCTAATGTTTTCTGTCTAATGTTGGAATGCTGAATAAGGATAATGAATGCCTTTATCGACTTATGGCTTCATTTCAATAACAAATGAAGAATCTTCAGAGAAACCTAAATTCACATCAATTTTGTAGCTACATTTACATGGCTGATATGTTCACATTGTAGGTGTATGTTTGACTGAATGTGTGGATGCCAAGCGGTAATCCGTACTATTCTCTGAACCGTTTCATCTCCCTCTCCTCCCCTCTCTTTCACCCAGATTTTGGCCCGTTCTCTCTCCTCCTGTCTACTCCGTACCCTTGTCCAGATGTAACCCTAACACGGTTATCTCCATAACAACCCACATAGTGCATCACTTCTGTACAATGTCAACTGTTCTCGTGCCTCTCTCTCTCTCTCTCTCTCTCTCTCTCTCTCTCTCTCTATCTCTCTGTCTCTCTCGCTCGCTCTTACTCTCGCTCCTCCCTCCCCCTCTCTCTCTCATCTGACTCTTTTCTCTCTTCTTCATCTTCTCTCTCTCCTTTTTCTACAGGGGCGGACTGGGACCAGAAATCGGCCCAGGCATTTCTAACACACCAGCCCATTTTTTTCATTGAGGCCACCGTAATGGCCCATTTTTTTCTCGAGGCCCCCATATTAACGAAATAATAATAATTTTGTGCAAAGAACACAAGTTAGACAGGGCCACTGGGCTAAAAATGGACCAGCCCATCTGGGATTTGCCTGAAATGCCAGATGGCCAGTCCGCCCCTCTCTCTCTCTCCCATCTCTTTCCTACTCCCCCCTCCCTCTCTGTCTCTCTTCCATCTCTCATTCTACCATCCCCCACTCCCCCTCTCTCTAGCTTTCCAGAAACCTCCTCTTCTTGACCCTGCTCGTAACCCAATTAAAAACCCCACATTAAGCTGAATGAACAGGAGGGAGATTCAATTAGCCCTGGAAGCTGATGAAGGCCAATGCTGCCTGTGTTTAGAGTGCAACTGGCTTCCTCTCATCGCCTATCTCTGCACAGACAGAGTGTTTCGAGGTCAGGGAGGGTGAGGTGAATTGAAGGAAGGAGGGGGCTAGTACATGCTAGACTGGGTGAACCACACAGGGCTTCCTTCCATGTGTTGTTGGTCTGTTAGGAAACACATACTAAGTGGCCATGCGCAATGCTGAAGATGGAGATGGGATATGAATAAACTAAATTGTTCTGGCAATGTCCTCAGTCACCTTCTCCAGTCCATTCTATACCAGTCATTGATACAGCACTGAATGTTATTGCTCCTTGTTCTAGATGGAAGGCTAAATGCAGCACTCCTTCCATTCTTAAACACTCACTCATAGACTTTGGGAGAATCTCAATTGCATAGTCCTTGCTTTCTCTCTCCTCTTTCCTCGCCTCCTTCTCAAAACCCAGGAGAAGGTCAGAGGGGAAATAACTCTGGCTTTCTCATCTAATTGGTTTTGAGAAGGAGGAGAGGAGAGAGAATGCAAGATGTATGCAATTGAGATTCTCCCTTTGTCTAGAGACAGGAAGTAGAGCTGATGGGTTTGGGTTCAAATGTCATGGTGTGTTAGGGTCAAGAGTGTCAGGAATAAGCAGCTCTTAAGTGAAGTGTTATAGTGAAGGTGCTTATTAGGTTTTAGTTGAGAACAGCAATCAGACTGAGGAGGGAAGTTTCCAGTTAACGTATTGACATTACTCTTTAGTATCATCTGTGTGCAGACCTTTTAAAAAGCCACCGAGACTTGCTCTTTATCTATATACAGTAGCTGGGAATGTGAGATTGGAAAATTGATGAAATGAGTGGCTTTGTGACTTTGTGACTGGGGCAAGAGCCACACATAGGATGTGTCCCAAATGCCACTCTATTTCCTATATAGTGCACTACTTTTGACCAGGGCCTCGTCAAAGGTAGTCCACAATCTACGGAATAAGGTGCCTTTTGGGATGCATCCAATGTCTTCATTCCCACTCATCCAGTGTTTCCATCTGTAGTCTGGGCGAAATAAGGTTCCCTCTGCTCCCTGGTCTCCGATGGCAAATGGGGAAAGAAAATCCATTTATTCTGAGTGGCCTGGAGGGCCCGGAGGGGAAGAGAGAGAGAGAGAGAGAGAAAGAGAGAGGGACTCCTCCTGTCACTTTACCTTCTACCACCACTCCGCATTGGGGGGAGATGACCCTGCCTAGGGGAGAGGTTACGATCACACACACTTCACCTCGCTGCCTGTCTGCAGTACCTCAGCCCCACCACACACACCACACACCACACACCACATACCACACACCACACACCACACACCACACACCACACACAACACACAACACCATCCCCCTCAGACACTACACACAGACAACCCCCTAACCCTACTGACAATGCTCGTCTGGATTTCAAAATTGGACACACTCTTTTTTTGCCTCAAAAATTGTACTCCCCCACATAGCTAACTCCCTACCTGGGTAAAATCCCTCACTGCCCAGGGGACTGTGACAGGTGCCTTCCCAGGTTGACTGGCCTCACAATCCTCAAACCTGGGTGGCATACAATATCTTTATTCCCTTTGGCACTGTGAGAATGGGGAGTACCCTGATCCTTTTACACAGAGCAGGGGTGGAGAGGAGTGTAGCCGACACACTGATTCCCTGGCCCACCCCACCCGTTATGTTATGCCCCAACAGCTTTTCTAATACACACAGTCTGTATCCAGGGGGACCGAGAGGCATGGGGCGGCAGGGGAAAGGGGACAATGGTTCCATTTCCCTTTTTTTTATCACACTCCTCCGCGGTGTGCTGAGATGATCTCTCTCAGCCCCTCCTTCCTCCTCTTCCCCCTTTCAATCCCACCTCCATCCCTCCATCTCTACATCCCCCCTAGCTCCAGAATCAGCAGACTCCACAATATCCCAATATCCCCTGCTTCTCTCCTGGGGGGAAGAGCTTGGCGGTGAAGGGAGTAGTGCTGCCTGCCTGGCATGCTGGCCAAATAAGATAAGGGAGTCACTGCAAATGTTTGTCAAACAGGACAGATCTTATGTTCATGGGTAGGCTACAGTATATAGTGCACCATTTTGACCTGGGGGCGGGGGGTTAAGACTGTATATATGGGTGAAACCCCATAGCACAAACCCCAGACACCCTATTGGACATAATAGGGGGAGGGGGGAGTGATATGTCAGACAGTCTTGATCCTTCACCCTGTATCTATGGCTTTAGAATTCTGCCTGTAGGGACGCAGGTTGACCTAGAGTATATTGACATGAGTTGTCCTGGAGGCAGAACTGATCGATTTCCCCTTAGCTAATTTGAAGAAATCCCCAAAATGTGCTTTTTGTTCTTAATTTAAAGTGAAACAGTCACACCGTTTTAACAACTTTGCAGATATGAAACAAAAAG